>NW_016157127.1:588910-594377 GCF_001687245.7 Rhagoletis zephyria | reverse complement strand
TGATGGATCTTTTTATGCTTGAACCTAGTACTGCATACTACCATGTTTCGGGCCCCGGCGAAGTCGATCAGCCTCAATCCGTTGTCGGAGGTTCCAAAGATCACTTCCTTGCCCACCCTGGCATTGAAGTCTCCAAGATCTTTGCCCACCCTGGCATTGAAGTCGCCAAGCACGATTTTGATATCATGACGGGGGCAGCGCTCGTACGTGCGCTCCAAGCGCTCATAGAAGAGATCCTTGGATGCCTCATCCTTCTCTTCCGTCGGGGCATGGGCGCAGATGAGCGAGATGTTGAAGAATCTCGCTTTGATGCGGATTGTGGCTAGACGCTCGTCCACCGGGGTGAACGACAGTACTCGGCGACGGAGTCTCTCTCCCACCACAAATCCAACTCCGAATTTGCGCTCCTTTACATGGCAGCTGTAGTAGACGTCGCAAGGCCCCAGACATTGTTTGCCTTGCCCCGTCCAACGCATTTCTTGGATGGCGGTGATGTCAGCTTTTGTCGTTACGAAGACATCAACCAGCCGGGCAGAGGCACCTTCCCCATTAGGGGTCCGGACATCCCAGGTGCATGCCCTCAAATCGTAGTGCTTTAAACGTTTGCCGTGGTTGTCATCATAAGGAAGGTCTCATCCGAGGCTTTGTCTTGCTTCTTCACTGGAAGTGGTTTTTACGTGGCCGGTCCCAAACCCAGCGCACAACCCATTGCTGGAACTAGGGTGGTTTCGCAACCAAATACACGTTTATATAGCGAGCGGCTTGCTCCAAGTAGACACCCGCTTGCAGCCGCACCTACTGGTGAACAGACGCTGCAGACTTCAGTGAGCCCTTAAACCGAATAAGTCGAAGTGGCCCCACCGAAGCTCCCTCTCTTTCTGCCGTGACCGAAGGCTCCACTGGTATTAGTTACCGCATCTCGCAAATGGGTTGCTCACGTTGCCCAGAGTGCGCGAACGAGGACGCAAGAGTCGGGATTGAGTATAGCCATACAACTGTATCCGCATACCTAGCGCAACGACTATACCCCATTGCAATCGTGTACAAATACGGTCGGCAAATAATCTGATTAAGTGTGCGCATCAGTTCTGAAGGTCAAAATGTTCAGCCGAAATCGGTCGGCCTATCGGATGCAATGTGCGCCTAGCGTTATAAAAGTAAACGGAAGTAAATGATTTTCGTTGCATACTTTAAGTATTATCTCACCCTATACTTTAAGCCAAACAATTTGTTTAAATTTTGCGCCTGATTGTATGTTATCTAGCACACACATCATGCACTTGATAAACATTTTTTTTTATACCCTTTTTTATATTTTATTTTATTACTTTTTTCATTCGCAATACAAATTGAAACCACGACTGTGCATATATGTATGCATGTACAAAAAAAAACGGTACTGTGTTTCTATTGGAATTATAAAATCTATTATATTTTAACACGTCCACCAAAATATTCCCAAATATTAAGATTTACGTGAGTTGAACCGATTTGAAAATACCTCCAAAAGTGGAGTTTTTTATGAATAAAAATAGTTTCTTACAGACTTTTTTGAAAAAATCCCCTCAAATGACTAAACGGTTTACGCTTAAAAAGTTTGCATAAAAACATAAAAAAAAATTTAAACACATTTTCCACGGAATCGTAATAATGATATTTTTGATGCTGTTTTTAACTTTTTTCAAACATTGGTATAAGAAAGACTTGAATAACTGAACCTAAACTACTCCGATTTAGACTTTTGAGGTATCATTGGAAAGGTATTTTTTCGCCCTTTTTATTTATTTGCTAATAAACTCATTCGAAGGATGAAAGAGAAAGGTACAATGAACGAGCGTCATTCGAAGTTGAGTTAAGATGTTTTGGTATTTGAAAAAAAAAATTGGGACACGAATGACTTTTTTTGCACAGGAAGGAAAAGAGTGTAAAAAAACTTTTCTACTGAGATCCCTTAAGTCTAAATCAGAAAAGTTTTGGCCCAGTTATTCAAGTTTTTCGTAACTCAATCTTTGAAAAAAGTTAAAAAAAAAACAGCATCCAAAATCTCATTATTACGATTCCGTTGAAAAGATTTTTAAATATTTTCATGCAGATTTTTTAAGCTAAATCTGTTTTGTCATCTGAGAGGATTTTTTCAAAAAGTTCTTTAAGAAACTATTGTTATTTATAAAAAACTCCATTTTTGGAGGTATTTTCAAATCGGTCCAGCTCACGTAAATCTTAATATTTTTCCGAAATATTTGGCGGACGTCTTTAAATATAAAAAAATTTTGTAATCCCGGCGGAAACACCGCAACTTTTTTTGGTGATGCAGTCTAATGTACATAAAAAAAGCACATATTAGGCGCGTTTCCTTTAACCATCACAAGCTAATAGGTAAATATTGGTCAAACAGAACAAATTAGATTATTTCCTATGTTGGCTTAATTTTGAAAGTTGGTTAGCTGCAAATAAAAAAGATTAAAATATTCAAATTCCGTCGTTTTGATAACGCATGCGATTTCCTTAGGGCCTTGTCACACGATTGGTACATTTGTACATACATACACTTTAGTACATTATTTTTTATTGGGCTATTGTTATAAAATGAAAAACTTGGGACTACAATTTTTTTGTAGTCACACGATTGGTACAATACAGCGAATTTCTATCGAGAAATTTGTACTAATAATTTGTCGTGGTTAGGATAAAGAAAAATATTTGTACATTTCCACGGTTGGGAAAAATTTTGCGCAAACGCCCAATCGTGTGACACTTCCTTTAGAGTCTTAAATATGCTTAGTTCGTATGCACTGTTTATAGGGTTGCCAGACGTACTGCTTTTGGGAGTAAACGTACTCCTTTTTATTGCAATTTAATCCCTTGTACTCCCAAAAAAAAATATCTGGAAATGTACTCCTTTTTTAGTTTCGTACTTCTTTTGTACTCCTTTTCCAGCTATTAATATTTTATCATATACAGGGTGTAAATTAATATCTGTTGCACTGTTTTTTTTTTTTAAAAGTAAAAGGGGCCTTTATAGATTTTGCGAAAAAGTAGTTTATTGTTAATTATCCACAGATTTTACTTCAATTTTATTAATTTGTTTTTAAATTTCAACCTTCATTTGGGTTTACCGGCTGTAAACACTTTCGGAGAAAAGCGCAAGTCTTCGTCGGTTACTTTATTACATATCTTCTGTAACCATGGGCTAATTTCCCCCATTTGGGTCCTTTATACTCCGTCTTTTGTCCAACATAAAGCCTCATACTCAGCAATCGAAAAGACTGAAAATGGTGACTAGGAGGGCATTCATTAGACCAACCCTATACAGGTTTTTTTTTCTTTTTTTTATAAAAAATCTAAGAAAAAATACACCTAAAATTATAAAACCAATTAATAAAATTAAAGTAAGATATTTACAAAGTTAACAAAAAAAAAAACAAAATCTATAAAGAACCCTTTTAATTTTCAAAAAACCTGTGCGAGAGTTTTTATTTTGCGCGCTGTACTTTGCCATTCATATTGTGGCAAACACTACTTAGTAAGCAAAGTTAAGTGTGATAGTGAAAAAAATCAGAAAAATATTAAATTAATTATAAGGCTTAAATTAAAAAAATGGTCATACATTCAGGAAGAGGGAATTCTTTTGTAGTTTTTAGTTTTTTAGTTGGGGAAACATTCCTATGAGGGCGGCCATTGAGAACCGAATTCTACGCAAAATTACTGTGGACGCAAGTGAAAAGTGTGACTTTTGGCAATTTTTCTAAGGGGTCCCGTAGAGGCCCTAGGTGGTCGGGAGTAACATTTTGGTCAATGGCGGTTCATGCCCTCTCCAAAAAGGTCGGAAAAGGTGCCACGTCCACTCCCCCTTCGATCACCATCTCTTTAACAATCTTCCCTATTGGAAAGCCAAACCATATAGTTATTTATTTTTCACATTTATTGTTGCTTTGAAAAAGATTTCTAAGATATCTTTGTTTGTTTGTACCTAATTAATGGTAATTTGTAACAATAAATTGCACAAAAAAATAAAAAAAAAATTGTACTCCCTTTTTATGTCATGTACTGCATTTTTTCTATCGAAAATATAAATGTATTCTTTCTCCGTTTAAAAATCTGGCAACCCTTACTGTTTACATATCCTTGTGGGCCATAAGGTATGAGAAGAAATAGCCAAGTGGCCTCTTTTGTGGCAAGCGGTCATGCATACAATTTTTATATTTTTTTTTAATTTTTAATTATTAATTTTTTTGTGATAGTAGAGGAGACCGTGGGAGATCGACCTTCACCGATCTGATAACTCGATGAGACATATTTTTTATCAAATATAATTTACAAACAAATATACCTATGATAACTTGCCTATCGAAAAGTGTTCATAGCTATTTTTAATTTAATTAATTTTGATCAATTTTCTTTCATCGCCTTCACTCTTGTGATAACCGAATGAGTTTTATCTCACAGAATATGCCCAGGTACGTTTGCCTACTTATTTTTGTGCATAGCTACGTAGCAAGTACATAAAATATTATTGCCAAGCTATAAAGTTTTAAAATTTTAGTTATTTGATGAATAATAATAATGAATATTTGAATTTAATTTTTTTTGTGTATTTTGTATGCTTTGCTACAAACGCTTTTAACAACATAAATGTATTTAATTTAATTTTTATATATTGATGAATTTTTTATTTTATTATAATAAAATTTTAAAAGTAACGCTTATTCTTTCCCGCTTTACGGCATTTATTTAACTTTAAATAATAAATAAATTATTCTTTATTTAATTTTAAATAAAGAACTTAATTTTAAATAAAGAATATCGATTTTTTTATAATATTTAAATTTTATAATTTAGCTTAAAAAAGAAAAAAAAATCTGTTGAATTATTTTTTTTTTGTTTATTAATATATTAAATTGTTTATTTTGGATTATTTCATAGCTGTAAGTATATATCAAATAGATAATAGAACACCTCCTTGAGGTAAATATTTCGAGTGACGAAAACTGAACTACATAGAAACACAAAATTTATGATATCAATTTCGTGACGAAATTTATACGCATTTTTTTAACTGCCCTGGAAACTGACGCAAAATATGTAGATTTATTTATTCGGATCGTTGCTAAAGTTCCGATTTTTATACCTTTCATGAGCATGAAATGGAATTATAACTTTGATCCGATGTTTGTAAGTACCAGAATAAGAAGAGATAGACCCATTAAAATGTATACTTAAATGATCACAACGGCGAGCTGAGTCGATTTAGCCATGTCCGTCTGTCCGTCTGTCTGTCTGTCTGTCTGTCTGTCTGTCTGTCCGTCTGTTTGTATGCAATCTAGTCTCTCAGTTTTCGAGATATCCGGATCAAATTTGGTAGGTGGGTGTATTTTTATAATGTATTAATCATTTGTCGGAACCGGAAGAATCGGACCACTATAACATATAGCTCCCATACAACTGATTGTTCAGATATGAGATTTTT
>NW_016157127.1:581641-588740 GCF_001687245.7 Rhagoletis zephyria | reverse complement strand
TATAGCTCCCATACAACTGATTGTTCAGATATGAGATTTTTCGTTATAACTTCTCCATTTATGCAGCTAGGAACATGAAATTTTGCATTACTTCTACCCATTATCAAAAATCAGAAAATCAGAAAACTTAGAGTAAAAATTACAAAGATCGGGTCACTATAACCTATAGCTCTCATACAACTTATTGTTCAGATATACGATTTTTCGTTATAACTCCTCCATTTAAGTAGATAGACACATGAAATTTTGCACTGTTGTCACTTATTATCAAAAGAATACTTTCAGTGAAAATGGCGAAGATCGGGTCGCTACAACCTATATCCACCATACAACTGATTGTTCAGATATGAGATTTTTTGCCATAACTTCTTCATTTATACAGCTAGAAACATCCAAATTCGCACCGTTTTCACTCATTACTAACAGAATACTTACAGTGAAAATAACAAAGATCGGGTCACTATAACATATATCTCCCATACAACTGATTGTTCAGTTATGAGAATTTTCGTTATAACTCCTCCATTTATGCACCTAGGAACATGAAATTTTGCAATACTTCCACCCATTAACAACAGAATATACAGTGGAAATAACAAAGATCGGGTCACTTTTACATATAGCTCCCATACAACAGATTTTTCAGATATGCGATTTTTTGTTATAACTACTCCATCTATGCAGCTCGAAACATGAAATTTCGCACTATTTTCACTCATTATCAACAGAAAGTTTACAATAAAATTAACAAAGATCGGGTCACTATAACCTGTTTATTGCCCCCATACAACTGATTGTTCAGATATGGGGTTTTACTGTAAAACTCCTTTATTTGGACAGCTAAAACCGATAAATTTCGTAAGCTATTTTTTAAATAATAATACAAAGTCTACTGAGAAAATCGTCAAAATCTATGCTGTATAATCATAATCTCTTGTACCACTGACTGTTCAGATACCAGTTTTTGCGATATATGTATCTCCTTTATGTAGGAAGCTAAACCCATTAAATTGTGCTACCGGTTTACGTACCGATCACACAGTAGTGAAAATCACGTAGATTGGTGCTATATAAGGTATATCTTCCATACCTCTGATTGTTTAGATATGATTTTTTATATATGTATCTCCTCTATCTATGCCTGCTGTGAATATATAAATTTATTCAAATGCAGTAATCTGTTAAAGTAAAATTTGCAGATGCTCATGAAAGGTATGAAGTCTTCGGCATAGCCGAGAGTATACTGAACTTTGCAACGTTCCGAATGAATAAAACTATTTTTCGTCAGTTTCCAGGGCAGTAAAAAAAATGCGTATAATTTTCGTCACGAAATTGATATCATAAATTTTGTGTTTCTAGTTCAGCTTTCGTAACTCGAAATATTTACCTTAAAGAGGTGCTTTATTTGATATCAATTATTTTGGGATAGCAAATTAAAAATCAACGAAAACCCAAACAAAAATCCAACTGCCCTATTCATAAAAAATAAAACAGATTTAAAGAGCTCTATAAAGTTATATTTTCATAAAAATTTTCTGTTTATAAAGCAGTTAAAGTGTTATTTATTTTTTATGAATGAGGGTGTAAATGTTTTATTTTTCTTATATAAATTTCTAAAAAGGCTATCTAAAAATCTTAATGATTTATTCAAATATTTAACACTGAATTCAATTCCATTGAACCATATAATTTTTCGAATACAGAATAAAGCGACAAAGAATCATATCCCTCGTATAAAAAAATACATATACATAACAACAAAAAAAAAAAGATTTAATTGGAAAAATGATAAAAACGGAGCAATAACGCTAGCTCGGCTGAATGCGTACCTACATAATGTATACTTAAATATGTATGTATATGAAAAGTATAAACTTATGTATATGAAAGCAAAGAAGCCAGAAAAAATAAAAGAGATTTCTATAAGAGTCAGAAAGCGACATATACATAGGGACACGATATCGAACGGAAAGTATCGATATGGTACTCATTTAAAGTATCGCTGTAAAAATATCGGGTACCCATTAATATCGGAATAAAAAGACTCGATATCCCAAATATCGATGCCAAAATCCAAAAAAAAATTCTCAACATTGGTGGTGTGGCTGTGGTGTAGTGACTAGAAGTGTGCAAACCTCCGAGTGTATTTCAGCCAAGAAAAACAGCTTCTCATAATACAACCACCGTTTAGAGTCGGCGTAAAACAGTAGGGACCCCCTCTATGGCACAACACCAAGACCACGCGACAAATGGGAGGAGAAGCTCGGCCAAATACTAACATATTGTGTAAACGCCAGTCTATTATTATTTTTACACGTAGAGATGTTGACTTAAAACACCGAGGCCGTGAGTTCAAATCCCGCTACATGCAATCTAAACTATAGTACAAATTTCTCTTCTTTAAAGCCCAATTTATATCGGGAAGAATTGTCAGTCACATGCAGCCTCATTGCGTAAGTCGTAAATTAGGCTAAATTGTACGACTCGACAACATTGACATTGTCTACTGTCGTGCCGAAATAAGTAAACGACGGAAAGCGTCAGCCAAGTTTTTCCGTTTTAATACACTAGTCGAGTGGAAATTTTAGGCAATGACGTGAAATTATCGATATGATTCGACCCTCGAAAAACGACTTGCATTCTATACGACTCTCGCAATGAGGGTGATTATCGTATTATATTGAGTTTTAGACATTCGATACCATCGTACAGTTTCCTAAGTAAAAACACTATCAGCTGATTGCCAAAAGATGCCTACAGCTGAGATCACCTGTTTTTTGGCATTTGCTCTTATCTTTTACAATTTCTTTCATTTCTATTACAATTTATTCAAAATACACTAACACACTGAGCCAAAAACACCAATACCCCTACAAGAATTGTGTGATGGAAACTAACATGTTCTCATTTATCTTACTAACACTTTTGCAAATTTTGCGTTGGTTTAAAAGAGACCACTAAATAAGGCCATAAGTTGGAGGAAGACGGAAGATCACATGTACACAAATGTTTACATCAGATTTTTCACACTGCCCTTTAGAATTTGATAGAAACTTGTAGGTAGCCAGTGCCAGAAATCTCTATCAGTCTTGCCACTCAAATGATTTTTCAAATGATAGTCACTGTTCTTGCAGGGTAACTTCTCAATGTGTAAGCATTCCGAAATCAAAGCGAGACAGTCTAGTGACGTTCTTGTCAATGCATTGTGTACTTGAGTGCCGTTTTTGTATATGTGTTGTGTACATGTTTATTTATAAACGTGTGTGTTCCTTTTCTTTCGTACGTGTTTATTGATATATAGATATCTGTACTGTAGTGTTTTCGGACGGTACTAGCTCTTACTGCCAATATAGGAGTATTACCATANTTAAAGCCCAATTTATATCGGGAAGAATTGTCAGTCACATGCAGCCTCATTGCGTAAGTCGTAAATTAGGCTAAATTGTACGACTCGACAACATTGACATTGTCTACTGTCGTGCCGAAATAAGTAAACGACGGAAAGCGTCAGCCAAGTTTTTCCGTTTTAATACACTAGTCGAGTGGAAATTTTAGGCAATGACGTGAAATTATCGATATGATTCGACCCTCGAAAAACGACTTGCATTCTATACGACTCTCGCAATGAGGGTGATTATCGTATTATATTGAGTTTTAGACATTCGATACCATCGTACAGTTTCCTAAGTAAAAACACTATCAGCTGATTGCCAAAAGATGCCTACAGCTGAGATCACCTGTTTTTTGGCATTTGCTCTTATCTTTTACAATTTCTTTCATTTCTATTACAATTTATTCAAAATACACTAACACACTGAGCCAAAAACACCAATACCCCTACAAGAATTGTGTGATGGAAACTAACATGTTCTCATTTATCTTACTAACACTTTTGCAAATTTTGCGTTGGTTTAAAAGAGACCACTAAATAAGGCCATAAGTTGGAGGAAGACGGAAGATCACATGTACACAAATGTTTACATCAGATTTTTCACACTGCCCTTTAGAATTTGATAGAAACTTGTAGGTAGCCAGTGCCAGAAATCTCTATCAGTCTTGCCACTCAAATGATTTTTCAAATGATAGTCACTGTTCTTGCAGGGTAACTTCTCAATGTGTAAGCATTCCGAAATCAAAGCGAGACAGTCTAGTGACGTTCTTGTCAATGCATTGTGTACTTGAGTGCCGTTTTTGTATATGTGTTGTGTACATGTTTATTTATAAACGTGTGTGTTCCTTTTCTTTCGTACGTGTTTATTGATATATAGATATCTGTACTGTAGTGTTTTCGGACGGTACTAGCTCTTACTGCCAATATAGGAGTATTACCATAAACCAAAAAGACAAGATCACGCGGGCAGGAGAGTAGCCCGTTAGAATCGCATTTAGGAAAAAAGTTAAACGATTTTGACATTAGCCGCTTATTTACATCTCTTCGTTGTTTACAATTTGGTGGTGGCTTTTTACTGCGATTTTCTTCATTTTCGCCTGTGACAACGTGTGTACACATAAGATAAAAAATAATTTAAAACAACGGCATGATTTATAGAAAAATTTGCATAATAAAAATTCAACAATTTCGCGGTTTTCTCCGTTCTCTTCGTTGTTTACTTCTTACAACAAAGATGGCGTCGAGATTTCGGCAGCTAGAAAATAACTTTTTTCTTTCTTTCCTTCCCGCGTGATCTTGTGTCCTTCGTTCATGGGAGTATTACATATATGGCTGCGCCCAAGGTGTATTAAATATATTTAATAATGTACATTAACCAAAAACACACCTACAGCCTGCCAAACTCACACCTACAGCCTGCCAGAAAAAACGGTAAGAAGAAGAGTTACTTTACTTATGGAACTGTACAATGTTCTATACGATACTAGGGTTCTGGTACTCGATTCAAAAAAATATCGCTTGAAAACTATCGAGTAAAAAATATCGGTATAGAATGCCAAAAGTATCGATATGGTATCGTATCGTATCGAAATTCGTGTCCCTACATATGTATACAGCCTACAAATTATGTATCGCGTGCAAAGAAGTCAACTCGAGGGAAATTCCCCCAATTTGCAGGGAATTTCGGTTTAGGTGACAATCGGGGATTGGACAGTTTTTTACGGACAATTGGGTATATGTTATGTTGATAATTAAAGTAACCAAATCACCGAATATGTTAATTTTTAACCATTTGTCACTATTTGGAGCGCTGTTATAGTGGGAAATAATACAAAAATTGTGATCGAAATTAGAGTTATAATAAATAAGAGTTCAAAATTAATGTCAAGTGTAAATAAATGCTGTCACTCACATGTACACGAGTATGCGCACTCGGATACATTCAACAGTCAGGTAGCGTGCTGCTGCTATGTTGTGTCCCGTTCTATCACACGGACCTCGGTCGCTCTTCTTTCTCTTTCGCACCTATCAAATAACTAAAATTCTAAAACTTTATAGCTTGGCAATAATACTTTATGTACGATTTTTTGCAGGCAAGCCTATATGATAGGTTTTTTTTATTAAATTATCTTACCTATGATATCAATTTCGATTGGTTATCAGATCGATGTAGTTACCTATATTTACTTACCTGTTCAGATCTACTTGCCACGTAACTATGCACAGAAATAAGTAGACAAGCCTACCTAGGCATATTCTGTGTCATGATTCAATAATACAAGGTTCGATGAACTGACAGTTGTCTCTCTCGCACCGCTCCCTTAGCAGTGGCACCGTGTTGCTTCTATGCACATTCACATGGAAACAGTGTAGCTTTGGTATGAAATAAAAGTATGAGCGTTTGTGCAATGTTTATTTGTATTGGCATATGAAGCACATTTAACTGATGAAAACATAAATTGTTTTTAAATCGGATGTTTACATCAATCTCATAGTAGTCTTATTTTAATTTTGAGCCGTCTTACAGTTTTTATACACCTAAATAGCACATAAATTACGTAATTCACATAGATACATCAATATTACGTTCAACATTTCTATTAAAATGCCAGATTTCCTGCAAATACATTAGAATTTACAAAAGGAATTTCACTACTAATTGCCTACTTTTCGTACTTTTCTACTTCCATTTTCGCACCAAGAGATTTCATTCCTCCCCTTTTCTCCGTTCTTCGTAAATGCAACCTTTTGTAAGGGAGTGTCAAACAGCAGCTGTCAATAATTATCTAACCTTGTATTATTGAATCATGATTCTGTGTGTTAAAAACTATCAATTGAGATAAAACTCATTCGGTTATCACAAGAGTGAAGGTGATGAAAGAAAATTGATTACAATTAATTCAATTAAAAATAGCTATGATCACTTTTCGATAGGCGAGTTATCATAGGCATCAGAGATCAGTTGCGGTGTATCGCATTTTCGAATACCACTCAAACTCAATAATACTTAGTAACGAAATCTACCGCCACCGCAATAACCGCAAGCTCAAATAATGTCGTGTTTGAGTGTTTTGTACTCGATCAAAGCGTCGTTACTGCATATTGTGGCACCGCATTTTCATGTCGGCTTTGGCTATGCGGTGGTATGAGCGGTCGTATAAACAACGCAAACATCGCATTACTTGCGGATATGCTTGATTGAATGCGGTGCACCGCATTATACGAGTGTAAATGAAATAAAAACAAGTAAGAAAGTATAAGTTCGGGTGGAGCCGAACATTAAATACCCGGCGCAAGTATTAAATATATGTTTTTTCACCTTTCCTACCGCTANCATAAACGTATTTCTTGGTAAAGAATTGTTGCAATCATCAATTTTGAATAAATTAGCTTCAATATTTAATGATTTATCGAAGATTTTGTATTTCTCTAAATTACCGTTATATGGGATGTGGGCGTGGTTATTGTCCGATTTTAAAAATTTTCGGCCATTTAGTATGCTGTACGAAGGCCAACAACTGTGCCAAGTTTGGAATAAATTGGTGCAGCGATTACCAAGATATACACATGTAACCATAACTGGGCGTGGCTACGCCCATTTTCCGAGAATGTATAATATTCTTAGTTTTCGTCTAAAAATTGTTGTAAACATCAATTTTGAGTGAATAATCTTTAGTAGTTACTAAAATATCGCAGTTTTCGTATTTC
>NW_016157127.1:542843-581530 GCF_001687245.7 Rhagoletis zephyria | reverse complement strand
GTTGTAAATATCAATTTTGAGTGAATAATCTTTAGTAGTTACTAAAATATCGCAGTTTTCGTATTTCCGAAAATTACCGTTATATGGGACGTGGGCGTGGTTATTGTCTGATTTTACCCATTTTCAATACCAACCTACCTTGGATTAACAGAAAACCTACATACCAAATTTCGTTGAGATATCTCATTTTTTGCTCGAGTTATCGTGTACACGGACGGACGGACAGACGGACGGACGGACGGACAGACAGACAGACATGGCTTAATCGATTTCTCTATTCATTCTGACCATTTATGTATACATTTGTCTATAGTTGTGTTTTTTTTACAAATTATCCAGCAACTTGCCAGTAACTCTCCAGTAACTTTATTTCTAAGAATTCGCTCTCATAGAAAAAATTTGCAATAAAGTACGTGAACGCTTTTCCAGTAATAATTTGCAAGTTTCATGAACAGCTGATAAATTGGTTGTTTATTCGCAGCAAATTCCTAATAAAACAATATATTTTGTATTTAAATAGGTTTATTTTGTGAAATTCAACAATAAAAACCCACAAACAGTTTCCTTATTAGTTTAAATTTCATCCAGCAACATGCGATCAGCTGTTTTTCGTACTGGTAAATTCTTACAAGTAAAAATTTATCCAGTAAAATCCAGTAAAAACTTGCAACTTCAACTGTCATTTTTCGCTCTCTCAATTTCCCCTACTTTGCAAGTTTTTGCGTACGAAAACGCCAAAACATGAAAATTCGTAAATACTTTTACTGGATTTTACTGGAAATGAGTAAAAAAAAGCAACTNCTAATTGTTCATATTTATAAATTTTTTTGTAACATGCATACATACAAACTCTTTAGGCAACTGTAGCGATAAAATGCTCTTATAATGCGGTGCACCGCATTCAGCCATATCCGGAAATAATGCGATGTTTGCGATGTTTAAACGACCGCTCATACCACCGCATAGCCGAAGTCGACGACGCTTTGGTCATACAAGTCATCGCAAACACGAACGCGACCACAAATGCGATGCACACAAATATCGCATTGCTTGCGGTGGCGGTTATACTTACACCGCATTGTTTGCGAGGATACTTGATGTCTCGAAAAAGGTACCGCATGCTGATCACTGATAGGCATATTTGATAAAAAATATGTGTCATCGAGTTATCAGATCGGTGAAAGTCGATCTCCCACCGGCTCTTATATTACGTTCAAATTGGCCCCATTTAACTTGTTAAATGAAAAAAAGCTTTTTGTAAAACACAATCATCCACATTGAACATTTCGAGTTAACTTTGACGGTTGATTTAAAATAAATGGCGTGCAGGGTTAGAACTCCGGCAAGCTTAAATCGGAAAAATCGTAGCAGAAAATAATGTTCCATAGTAGTATTTTTATAGGTCGCTCGTTTACTGGAGAACGTCATAATCTAAAGAGACATTTTTTTCAGTTAAGTATGCAAAAATGGCTGCCGATCCTTATTTTATATTCGCCGAATAATGCGTTACGCTATCCTCCAATTGTTTCCCTGGAACTTTACCCTATAAACCTTAGACTATACAATCTCTCTTTAGCCAAAGTAAGGAACCAAATGGATTTTTAATGACAGAGTTATCATCTAATATTTCAAGCAAGTGTTGCATATTTTAGCGAAAGAGTGGATAAAACTATCTTTAAAATACCATTTCAACTATTATTATCGTGGAAAAATTACGAAATTTATGCCATTTTCCAGAAAGAATACCTTTAAGAGGCATATTTTTGTTTAGATATAGTATGTGCTACATAAAAATACAAATTAGTCTAATATTATTTATATTATACCTTAAAAATTACCTGAATTCTTCAATTCATGTTTGTATTAAAAAGAAAAACAATTTTATTTTATGTTTTTCTTTTTTTTGTTTAGATACTGCAAAAGGCGTACTTTATTATTTTGGAATTAAAAACGAAGCAGATCGTAGGTAAAGCGGAATAGCGTAGTTAGTTTAAGATTTTCTTTGAAACCGTAGTAAATCTACTACGATCGTAATGAAACTCTAACCCTGTTGGCATGTCAAATGAAAGCTTTTGGCTCATTCTGATTGGCTGAAGCAGAGAGCTTTCTGATACAACTCTGCGCTGAACTGGTTTTCAAACGAGTTAAATGATTTAACTGGTTCAATTTTCCAACAACAATTGCATGCGATTTAACTTGTTTATGAACATGTTTTGTTCATTTAACTGGTTCAAGCCCATTTAACATGTTTAACTCGTCAATTTGAACATAGTATTAGACTATGAATACATATAAATTTTTGAACGTTGTTGTGTCAAATTAAAGCTTTTGCCGCTTTTTGATTGGCAATGCCTCTAGTTAGTTCAATATACAAGCCAAGATAGGTTTTCATAAGCCAATATAATTACGTTGGCTAAATATTCCATACAAATAGCTTACATTTCTGTCAATCAAAACACACGTATTGTATGTATGTACGAGCCTATTAAACATATTTTATAATTAATCGAGTATGGTATACTTAATATAATACAAGTTATTAAGTTAAAATCATTATAAAAATCCATACGTAAAAATTTGTATATTGAATCTTAATTATGTATGTATGTATATTCGTGAAATAAATAAAGAAAATCATTTAGTTTTGCACTCGCTGCTTACAAAATAAAATATTATATCATATTGGTTCAAAAGATTTTAAAACTCTTGCTTTATTAAAGTTAGTTTGTAGATTGCGATAGCTGTACAGCTATCGAACGCAAATTGCGATAGAAGAAGCAGTTTGGCTTTCGTTTGCGGAATACAGAGTGCCTAGAATGAGAAAGGGAAAAAATAAATGCGAAAAGGGCAATTTCTGAATTTTCAAGGGTGCCAATATTCCCAATTTTCGCAATTTTGCTATCGCATCGCATTACAGAGTAACCCCCCAGGTACTCATGAAATTTGATGTGTAAACATCTTTGTACGGCTCGGAAAAGCATTTGGCCTTTCAGTTACATATGCATAGACTATATTAGAAATTAAACATCAAATTTCATTTAGTTTTATTAATTTTGCTGATCTATAATTTATTTATTAATTTTTAATTATATTTTTTACCCTGGCGCACTTGTGCAGAAGGGTATTATAACTTTGTGCGCATAACGGTTGTTTGTTATAACCTAAAGGTATCAACTTTCCAACTGGGTATTAATATCAACCTGTAGTGCAGTGGTCAGCAGTGCGCGCTACCACTCCGCAGGGCCTGAGTTCAAGCTCGGTTCTACCCAACATAAAAAACAAATAAAATACAAAAAAGTACTTTTTCTAATAGCGGTTGCCCAACGGCAATGGCAATGGCAAACCTGCAAGTGTATTTCTGCCATGTAAAACAGCTTCTCATAAAAATACAATCGACGTTCGGAGTCGGCGTAAAACTGTTGGTCCAGCCTCTTTGTGTGACAACATCAAGGCGCACGCCACATTAACTCACTTTTACACCTTACAAAAGTGAATCTAAGTAAGTCAGTTGACATTAATTCCCTTGACATTATAGCACGTCACGAACATACGAACTTTTGTTTGCAAAATGCATAAGTTGAAGGAAATCAATAGCGGTATTCTGTGAGTCTTGCAAAGCCCTTGCATGGTGCACAGATTGCACGGTAAAAATCGGTTTTCGTATGGGATAGCTTTGCACAGCGTGCAATCCGTGCATCGTGCAAGGGCTTTAAAACACTCAGAGAATACCCCTAATAATGTATTCGGGTATTCTAGAAGAACACTGCCAACAGCTAAATTTGAAACGAATTTACACTCAAGGAGAGAAATGTTTGCGAAAGGTCTTGCAAGTTTTTAATACTGCTGATAAAAATTTTGTTTACATACAAAAGTATACAACAACAAGTAATTTTTAAGCAAAAAACAAAACCGACTTCAATTCTCAAATAAAAATTTAAGATTATCGTTAATTTCTTCAAGATCCAATTATCGGATCTAAACAAATTAGTGTGGAACCACCCTTGCTACATGCTTTTTTGAAGTCGGTTAAAAACATGAAAAGAACATAAATTAAAGGTTTACCTAAAGCAATTTGCTAAATAAAAGTAAGTAAATGAGTATTTGCTTTTCTCCGAAAAATTTGCAGTTCTAATAAGTTATTTTAAACTTAAAAACTATCAAAATAAATTTCATTATCTTCATAAATTGCAAGCACATAACATTGATCAACTGTTTTTTTTACCGGCAAACATTTTTCCAGCAGAAACTAGCAGCTTCTCATCAAAATGCACTTTAAATTTGGTCTCTCAATTTCTGGATTTTTGTGTACGCGCACACAAAAACCTGATAGTTTTTGATAGTTATCAATAAGCGAATAAACCTAAATTTAATGCTCGACATTTCTCTCTTATATACATCTGTTCACCAGTAGGTTCTTTCCCGTACAACCTGGAGGGGATTCGGTAATTAGGGAGTAAGCGAGAATTTGGAAAAATGGTCTCAAAAATGGAAAAATGTTCAGGAGTACGGGAACGCAAACACCACACTTCGGGCCTGTGCCAATTGATAGAAAAGAGGAAATTTTTACGGGTCAAAGTAAAAAATTGATTTTTCTCGTGGTGAATGCTAACGTCTGAATTTTACCTAGCTCACGGGGATAGGTAAAATTTTTACAGCTTATAAACATGTACATTAACGTGGGCCGAAAATCCGATTTTTTAGAATATTGATTGGTAATAGCAAAAATATGGTTCATTATACTCTAAAAATAATCTGTGTGAAAGATGACAAGTTTTGGTCAATATCTTAGGCTCGCCCAAATGCATCAAAGTTCAATGTGCTCAAAAAATAAAAATTAATAAATATATTAATTAATACATTTTTTTACTAAAATTGCAGGTATTTTCGAAAGTATTAGTCCTCATAATTTGGTATATGGAATTTTTTTGTAGGGAATCGAGGTAAGCTAAGAATTTTTTTTTTTAGTACTTGAACTTTGATGGACTTGGGCGAGCCTAAGATATTTACCAAAAATTGTCATCTTACACACATATTATTTTTAGAGCACAATGAACCATATTTTTGCTATTACCAATCAAAATTCTAAAAAAGCGGATTTTCGGCCCACGCTAATGTACATCTATATATATATAAAACAACAGCCTTTTTCGTTGTTCGGAGTTAACTCAAAAACTACTGCATAGATGAGCTGTATGAGCTTTAAACGATATAGACATAGTACAGCGAATTAAAATTCAGCGGCTCCGCTGGCTTGGCCATGTCGTTCGAATGGACAGAAACGCTCCTGCTCTGAAAATATTCAACGCGGGCCGCGATGCTGGTAACAGAGGAAGAGGAAGGCCTCCTCTGCGTTGGAAAGACCAGGTGGAGAAGGACTTGGCTTCACTTGGCATTTCCAATTGGCGTCAGTTAACACAGAAGAGAAATGACTGGCGTGCTGTTTTGGACTCGGCCAAAATCTCTTAGGCGGTTACAGCGCCAATAAAGAAGAAGAAGAAGACTGCATAGATTTCAGTAAAATTTTCCGAGTGTATTTCTGCCATGAAAAATAGCTTCTCATAAAAATACAATCGCCGTTCGGAGTCGGCGTAAAACTGTAGGTCCCTCCACTTTGTGTGACAACATCAAGGCGCACGCCACAAATCGGAGGAGAAGCTCGGCCAAACACTAACATATGTGTAAGCGCCAATTTAAAAAAAAAAGGTGATGCTGGAGTCGAGTTATTGATAAAAGCCGTATTTATGAACCTTTTTTGTTAATACACATTCGAAACGTTTATTACTTTCATGATGATTTTTTTTTCATTCGAGACATATTCAGCCATCATGAGTTTCATCTTCCCTGGACCGGTTTACTTTTCGCTTTTGGTTTCCATGTACTTACAATGGAGGGAATCAAAATTTTGAATTTTTTTTTCGGGCGAAAATCAGGGTAAGGAAGATTACATACATATAATGATAGCCATTTCCGTTTTTCGGACTAAACTCAAAAAACACTCAATAGAGCCCAGTCAAATTGTCGGAGGTCCTACTATGGGCTACTAGAAAACAATCTGGTGGCGCTGGAGTAGTCGTTCAAACTCGCAGCGTGATGTATGATGAAAAATTCCTTCGCTAAAAATGGACCCGCTGGAGTTTAGGTATTTAGAAAATCCGTATTTTTTATAAAATCTGATCGGAATTCATAATTCGTATTCATTTCATGACAAGCAAAGGTTTTGCAGAAAAGGGACCCAATGGATGACGCTGCACCCGAAATATATAGAAACCCCCACGGGGTTTGTTTATCTTAGACGAATTTACTTTTCAGATAGCTAAATCGAGGATGCGTTTAAGTATGCATATAAAGACCGTAACACTGTGTAAGCGTGATCTCGCATCTACCTCCGATTGACGAAGTTGCTCGAGGCGGCCGCTATTAGAGCAGTAAGACTCAAAGAAACCAATTCATAAATATTAAGACGAATTGTAAAATTGGCGAATTAACAAGGAAATTTTCGACCACATCTGTCCAAGAAGGAACACGATAGGTATATTAATGGCTTCATTTGAACGATATTCAGAGATCACACGTCTCATTTAGCCAATGTACGCGAAAACTTTTCATCCTGTGGGGCAGCGAGGATTCTTGGCCTTCCAATAATTGAAAACGCGCATCTGTGCTCTTGAGTTTCCGTATAAGGACTTTTATTGGCTTACATGGTACACCGGATCGAAAGGGATTAGTATTCCATATGGAATCACATCGCTACTATTCTTGGCATATGTGTGAGGAGGATACCGCTTTTTAGTCGTTCCAATTAAACTAAAAATTTTTACTTTACAGACTGCTTTTGCTTTTAAACGCTATTTTTGAATTGGCCAACGCAAAAGATATTATTACCGCAGCGAAGCAAGCGGGCATTTGCTAGTATACACATAACATTGCTTGGCGGCAGTGTGCGGATTGTTATTTAGTGGTAGATGTCTTAAAAATTGAGGTAGATACCAAAACTACTTATGTGGAAGATTTACATATACATATTTATGTATGCATTAGGGCGTGTCAATTTGTATGGGAGATTTTTTCGACTATGCGCGTATATTTAGCACAAAAGCATTTTATGTGTAATTCTAAGAAAATTTTCCGAAGAAACCATGGGTCTAAAATCAATTTGGAGTTTGCCAAATTGCGAAAAAAGGTTTCTTATCGTTTTGCTGTGATGGCCACGCGGACCAGTTGGTGCAGCTTGCTCAAGGTGGCACCCGCCTTTACTTGATAAGCTTTTGGCCATCAGGCCAGTACAACATATGTGACAACGGGTCTTACTCCCGTATTGAAAGACCAATAGCTTAGTTTTGGTGATATTCTGTCTCTGTCAGGTGAACAACGGTGGACTTCAGTGAGTTTATTGACAAGCCCTTTTCAGCGCACCAGTCTTCAGGGCATATATGTACATGCATATGTAGTTTCTAGTTGAGCTCAATTGAAATTAAGTTGTAGGCACATAAAGTATACACCTTGGATGTACATATTGTATATTGCCAATATTGTACTTACGAATCAGGTATGTACTAGGGATGTTAATTTTTCGGCTTTTTCCGATCCCGGGATTTCCGGGATGGCGTTGTCTCAATCCCGGGATCCCAGGATTAGTCCCGGGATTTAGATATTCATTACTTTTCAACTAGTTGAATCGAAAAATTCTTCTATATTGTTTGAGAAGCATGAAATAAATAATAAATGAATGGGTTTAAAACTTACTTTTTTATTTAAAGTGGCGTTTTTTTTTCTCTGACCGCACTATTTATTTTGAAGGACTTTGTAATTGCAGAGATATGATTAATTCCAAAAATTGTTAAATAAATTCAATACAATGTAGAATAAAAATATGGGCAACAAATGCAATAGGAAATTTCTTTAGAATTAAAAAAATTTAATTTTTTTGGATTCACAACGACGAATAAGTACTTTTTAAGCTGACAAAGTTAGAAGAACGAAATTCGAAGATGTTATCGATTTTATATAAGCTCTTAACATATAATTTTTTCAAAAACAAATATTGCGAAATTTCAAGGATAAAATTTTAAAATGACATTTTCAATGTTTACCAGCCCTTCTGCACCAGAAACTTGAATCTGTTTTAATTCTGCAGGATTTCCTCATTAATTTTATACCCATACTTCTTCTCCAAGCACATTTCTATGATTTTTTAAATCATTTTTGAATTACTGACGTCAGAATGAAAAACTAAAAACGCAATTTTACTATATTTGGCCCAGGGTTTCGCGAAAATATTGATATTTGCGTTTAAAATTTACTATCGCGCGGTGTTATATATATGTAATGAGCTAGACATTTATAAAAAATATTAATTATTAAATAAAAAAAGAAATATAGCCAATACTGGTCAAGAAAAGGAGTTTCTATTATTGCCATTAGTGCAAATTACAAATCCCGAAAATCTCGGGATTAGTTGCTAAGAATCTCGGGATTTTTGAGACCTTAAAAAGTCCGGTATCCCAGGATCACCATTCCTAGTATGTACATATATTTACATCTTTATGGTCGCTGTTATACGAAGGCACCGGTGAAGTATTCGTGTAAACAAGGTTTGGATGTACATATTTTATATTTTTCGCAAATAACTATTATTGTCGCGGAGCCTACCAAAAACCAAACTAGCATACCAACCTACCAAATGGAAAAAAACCTACCAGTTTTGGTAACACTGTCTGTGAATGCAAAAATGGATAGCCCCTATAACCTACGCACGAAAAGATGCAAGAATTTCTCCACAGCGATGTCATACGAAAGTAATGTGTCACATATCGCTTTACGAAACTATAAATATAATAAAAAATAAAAAACTAAGTCCGTGCCACAGGTCTTGAAACCGTGACCAACAACACGGCAGTCGAACACGCTTCCATTCGGCTACAGCAACTGTGAGATAACGTGAACAAAAAACGTACTTGAGTTAGTTTTCAAATTTTTAGTTTTGTTTGTGACTTCAAAGCTACAATTCATCCGCTCGCTTACATTGCGATGCGCCTTTTCGTTCAACCGTAGTTGTTAATCTTTTCCTGGTAGAAAAAGGTAATGCATTCCCACTGGGATACCATACACATACGTACATACCCTGCAGCAATAAGGCGGCCAATTTTTCGTAAAGGACCAGTACTTCACTGGTTAAAATTTGACTGGTCAGAATTGGACGTTTGCTTGCATCGAAAATGTCAGTTTTCGACCAGTCCCCAAGGAATCGGTCTAGAGATAGACGAAAAGTACAGTTTGGCAGTGACAGGGTGGTGTTGCCTTGCAATTCAAAAAAAAAAATATTTAAGAACACCACCCTGTAAATGTCCCAATCGCTTGGTATGGCCTTGATTCAAAGTGAACATTTGGACACACAGTTACATGCGTGGCTGTAGCTCAGTGCGCAGAGGTGCTTGCCACTATTTGTTAGCCTTCAGGAGGGGCCGGGTTCAAATGCCGTCAGAGGCAACATGGTTATAAAATGAAATTTTTTTTTTGTGTTTCCGAAATATGAAACAGCATCTGTGAAGGGCAGAACGCAATCTTACTCCAACGAAAAAAATCACCAAAATTGGACTAGTCCAGGACTATCTTACGGTCAGTGTTGATTGGACCGGTCCTTTTCCAATGAAGAGTCCATACTAAAAATATCAGTTGAAACCATTGGCAAGGGAATTATGAGGGACTAGTGCTGATAACAATAGGCACTATCTGAGGGCTATCCAAGGGTGAGTCTGAATTGCTGCAGGGTATATTACAAATGTAAAAGAAAAACAAAAACATACGTGTTTCTCTGTTACATATGTAGGTATGTCAAAAAACCACGAGCTTTCTCCGGAACTATCTTCCACCGGTAAGGGTTTTAGGGGGCTTTGTTTTTTCCTGAAAAGTATTTATTATTAAAATATATTTCATAAATAGCTTAATAAATTTACCTTAGGGTCATTTTAGCGAAGACGATACCACAGGTTATCATAAATCGATTTTTATCGATTTAGTTTTCGCTATTTTCTCTGTTTTTATTGTTATAAACGCAACCGCGACTATCTCTCATATAATATTTTCTCATTAAGTTGTCAAGACATAGCTCGTGCATTTAAGTTGACAATGCAAATAATAATTATCCAAAGAGAAAGTACACCTCATGGACTTTAAAACAGTGCTGAGTTATTACAAAAATAGATTAAGTAGGGAAGCCCAAGAGGGAATTCGGGATTTACTCGAGCGCGTCAGATTAACATATGGGGGATACCCTGCGTCCTGTTGAGTACCTCTGCCAAATCTAAGCCATCTATGTAGAGCCGCACGCATTGTAGAGCTGATCAGAATAGTAAAAAAAAATGTATAGGTGGATTTACTCGAACGCGTCAGAATAAGAAATAGTGGGTTAATTACATGCTGAAAAGTGTGCATTTCAATAATCTGAGGATTTGAGCGTGACACAAGGGATTGGGAGGGTCGCAAACTTGCAAAAAAAAGTTACCTGGACATTCTCAAGCGCGGTTAATAATTTTTAGTATGAAGCAAACAGCTGAAGGGTAACGGGAAGTATATAATGTGACGATTTCCACAAGCCGGAGTGACGAAAACCGTCAACAAAGATTGTCGTGTGCACTTGCTGTTTTCCAAATCTACTACAGATTCTTCTACGAAATTTGTTATTTTTTGAATTGTTTGCTGTTTTCCGTTCATATTATTTGCTCGCAAATGATACCAGTTGCGAGTGAAATGTGAGAATTAACCCAAACAAACTCTCACTAAGTTCATAAGTTTCTGCATTTGCGAATCAAAGCCTTTATCTAAATTTGAGCTGGGCGATGAAATAACATGCGTAATTAAGAGCGTCTACGATTACGATTGATTTAATCCCAGTTTCAAAATGGTTTGAATTAGGATTGAAATAATCGTAAATCTAAGGAGTATTAGATTAAAATTATATTAAGAAAAATTAGTAGCACATGATGTAACTTTTAGCTCAACAAATATAAGTTAAAAGTTACTTTTTTAACTTATGTACATATGTGAATTTTACTTATGTATTTCTCAGCTAAAATCACTAGACAAAAGAATTTGTATGTAAGAAGAACACGCATTTTTCAGATAATTTTGAATTCGGCAACCTTAAGTTTACTTACACATAAAAATATGTTAAACTCCGCTCCCTTCTTGCTCACTTTCTATATAGTGTCTTAGTAGAGTATCACGCAATCATGGGCGATCAAAGCCCTCGTGGTGTTACATGAAATATAACCTTTGAAATTTTACTAACTAATACCTTGTTTATACCGACACATGAAGCGCTTTGACCCAGTTCGCTGTGATTCAAAGCGGATGCATAAACCAAATTTCAAGACGGTCTTAATTTCAAAAGTGTATTGACTCGAATTTGATTTCAAATCGGTTTTTTTTCTGAAATCGGTTAGAAAACAGCTATAAGCACATGGCAGACTGGTTTTCTTTATACAGCCCGTTCCAAATTTGAACTATTATTAAAATAAATTTGAATTGTTGTTCCTTTCCATTTCGGTCAATCGCACAAATCAATTATTAAAAAAATATCGAAATAAAACAACAAATTTTGTATACTTTTGAACACGGTTTCAGCGAATGTGCTGTGAAGACACAGGTAAAAACGCTTGAAAGAAATATGTGTTAAGTCAAATTGGGTTTTTCTTAATGCGGCTCTTGCGTAGGTATAAACAAGGTATACATTTAGTGACTTACGATGAGTGGAAATGGTTTTTGTGTGTTTTGTAGATCAAATTCTTGTCAAACAACTTTTTGGACTATTCTAGGGGACTCAGGTATAATACCTTGTAAATTCTATAACAACACACTTTTCATTTAATATGTAAAAAAAATATTGTCAATTACTTCTTGTTACAGATGGGAAAAATGTAGAAGAAATTGACGACCAAGTCGAACTGGACTTGCTGTATGATAGCTGCACGGATAAAACAATAAGTGTTTACAGTAATATATGTTTGGTTGACTGTGCATCTCAGAAACGAAATTAATTTTTAAACCGTCAGATTAAGAAAACCCCTCCAGATAATCTTTAGATTATGGAACAGGACGACCAGGGCATCTTACGCGCTCGAGTAAATCCAAATGGCGATTTTCATCTTCAAGAAGACGCCACGAGCTTGCGTCACATCTGAATCGTCAGATTATTGAATGGGAGGTTCATTCGGACCGGTTTAACATCCCTTGTGAATATGTGACGCGCTCGAGTAAATCCAAATGGCGATTTTCATCTTCAAGAAGACGCCACGAGCTTGCGTCACATCTGAATCGTCAGATTATTGAATGGGAGGTTCATTCGGACCGGTTTAACATCCCTTGTGAATATGTGACGCGCTCGAGTAAATTTTTTTGTCACTAATTTTTGACCCTTCCGTACGCCAAACCCCACTATGCAAACAGGCAGATTAGCATATTTCCGTCATCAGAAACACGTCATTTATTCACTATCAATATCTGACGCGCTCGAGTAAATCCATGTAACTGTTTTTTTTTTACATTTTTGGAAACCTGTAGATCACAGCTGGGCAGCGTCTGCCCGGCGGGCGACGTCGCGGCATATTCGCGTATACATACACGCTCTGCTTGGGAAGACAGCGAAGGCTTCAATCAACCGTACGACTTGTTCGCACGCCCACAGTGACATCAATTGCACGCACACTACAAAAATGCTCTGCCGAAGCTGCCCACCTCTGCTGTAGATCCTCCACCCACCGCTGGAAGGAAAAACATCACATGACCTTTTTTTCTTGACGCTCGAGTAAGTCCCGATTTAGCATCGTGGGCTCCCCTACTAATTTACATATGGTGAGAAGTTGTCAGCTTTCAAAAAATGTTTAATGAAAGTCCCACCCGTCAAAGTCATTTTTTTTTAACCTAACTTTGAAAATAAGAAAGCCTTCCATCGTTTAAATAAGGTAATTTTATTAAAAGTATAATAAATGATCATATGAAACAAATAGAGCTCATTTTACTCATGAACTTTGCGTCCTCGATAGAGACTCGTCCCACCAGTCACAAAATACTGTCCCACCCACCACACGCTAAAGGAGTTTATTTTTAATTTTCAAATATGATAATGCCATTAGAGCATAAAATGGGCCTTAACGTTCTATTAGCTACATACGAGAAAGGCGATTTTAACGAAATATTTATAGTTTGTCTAAAGTTGGGAATTGAATCCATAAACTCAGAGAGGCTGGTGTCATTGTTGTCACACCCACCACTTTTGGAAAATGTCAATTTTCTGTGTAAATTATATAACTAAGTTTTATAGTTTATTAGTTTCGTAATTATCTGATATCTGGCTTCAAGTGTTAAGATCTTGAGACTTATCCAATAAATGGTTGAAGAGAAATTACTTAAATTTTGAGCAAAAACGAGTTAAAATGTCCCACCCGTCACGTTGGAATGCCCTGTTTTCATAAATTTGTCCATTTTGTGCACTCCCGTCTAAGCTATTTATTTCGCAGCTGAATTACACCAATTCATTGATCCTAACACCTAGCAAATTTGGCACTTGTTGAGAAGAAACCGGAATCAATTAGAAAATGGAATGCAAAAATTAGAGCCAATGCCGTATTCACAATTGTCTAAATCACGATATTACACAAAATCAACAGAAAGTTAAGGATGGCAAAATCATCCCCATTGTAAAATGAGCAAAATTGTAAAATGTGGTAGATTTTAAGCTTACGGTGCTAGATGTGGTAGAAACACAAATTATCAAAAAAAAAGGCAGATCTTTCACAAAAGTGGTATAGTCCGCACACTGCTTGGCGGCAATAAAGAGTGAACATGAATTTGAAAGCTGAAAAAGCACAAAAAAGCGACGTTATTTGCAAGTTATAAAATAAATATAAATTTTAACAATTTCAGCAATACACATAAATAGAGCTTTCGCACGAGCGTTTGTTTGGTTTTTGAACCATGATAAAAACATTAGAATGTAAAATAATTCTATCAATTCTCTCGGCCATGATTTTTTTCTGACGTTTGCAAGCATTTTAAAATCACATGAAATTGAAAATAAAAAACTTAGATTGTTCAGAATTGTTGTTGCTTGAGATTAACAATGAGAATGTGTGTGTGAGCTTGAGTTCGAATTTTAAAATTATATTGCTGGCAAACGTCAGACTGCCTTATTAGTTTTTGTTGTTGCCACTTAAATCCAAACGCTGGACGCTGTGGTGTAGTGGTTAGTAGTGCGCGCTACCACTCCGCAGAGCCTGGGTTCAAGCCCTGGTCAAGGCAACATCGCAAAAAAAATATAAAAAAATACTTTTTCTTAACAGCGGTCGCCCCTGGCATACCTCCAATTGTATTCCTGCCATGAAAAACAGCTTCTCATAAAAATACAATAGCCGTTCGGAGTCGGCGTAAAACTCTAGGTCCCTCCCCTTTGTGTGACAACATCACCGCGCACACCACAAATCGGAGGAGAAGCTCGGCCAAACACTAACATATGTGTAACCGCCAATGTATTATTAAATATTATTACTTAAATGCAAATACTTGGAATTGAATTTTGGTTTCACAAATTTGATTGTATTAAGTACATATATTAAGATTGAAAATACATCAACAAGCCATTCACTAGCTCTGATCCAATACTTTTCGTGTAAAATCCTGTAAAAATGTCAAAGAGCAAAATTATTATCTGAAGCTAGAGTAAAAAGTGAGTAACAACCAAAAAATTACTGGAACAAAAAAAGCATTATTCCTGAACAAACGTCAAACAGTGTTCTTTCAAATTAAAAAAGAAATCGCAAAAACGAAAGGCAACAAATGAAAAGTTGATTGATAAATCGCATACGAAACCGTAATGTTTACGGTAATACTTTAATATTTTTCCCTTTCAGCTTAACAAAGTAAAATTGTAGCTTACTTTTGTGTAACAGCTGATCACTTGACACTTTTCATGACTTTACCAGGAGAACAAGTTCGGGTAAAATCATGCAAGTTCATTCTCTACAAAACTCTCCAAAAACCGCTTTAATTTACAGGATTGTGGAACATTTTTCCTGTAAGTTCGTGTAAAAACCTGTAAGTTCATGGAGTACTGGATCAGAACTACTATGCCTTAAAAGCACAAATGCAAGAAACATGTGAACACAAAACAGCTGATATGTACTTTGACACTTTACCCATTTTCACCCGGAAAGAAGAAGACTATGTTCCAAATTTCGCTCTCTATTACCCATTTTTTGAGTAGGTAAGGGAATGATTTCTGGGCTGTTTTGGGATCCCACTTTAAGTACGGGAAATAACCTATATATCAACGACCAGTGTTGCTAGAAGAGCTGATAAGATATGTTTTCATTCATACTACTTTTGAATTCGTCTTCGTTTACGATGACGCTAGAAGCAAATTTTGCCCATACGGGGACAAAAATGTTCAGACATCAAAAATTATTTCAGAAAATAACAAAGACGAATAAACAGGATCGGTAATTAACTTCCGAGTAAATTTCGACCAAAGTCAGTTTGATTTGAAATTCAATGGCCTGAATACTAAGATTTCGCTTTAAAAAGGAAACTTTTATTTCGCAATCTACATAATTATTGCCAGCTTGCTAGCTTTTTTCAGTATGAAGTTTAGAAGTGAAATAATCGCTTCCTCGAGTATGTGTATATATGTAAGTATGCGTCGATTAGGTGAGCGTTTTACTCAATATTACGAAGCTATTATGTATTAAAAGTTTGTGAAAACAACCAGAACAAGATATACAGTAATTTTCGGATATAAGAGCCGAACAAAATGGGCGAAATTCAGACACTATCTGGGGAAGTCATTTATAAAAATCCCGGTTAATATGTAGAACGTTTGGGGCTTATTCGAAAAACCCGCTTAATGAAACATTTGAGGATTATAAAAAAATACCCACTTACTGAAGCGAATAAAAAAAAAAACTTGCTACACAACGTACTTGTGCTAGGACCGATTTCATAATAAAATTAAAGAATGTTTTAAAATTTAAAGAATGCTTTATTTTGCTGATCGATTTCATAAATCCACTTTAAAGGTAAAGGTACCCATAAAGGCTCTTTAGTTTAGTTTTAAATGACATAAAAGTCCCTTTGTAAGAAAAAAAGTATGTCATTTTCGTAGTATAATTACATATTTATGACAATCAGCTGATGCAATTTTGCCGAGATCAGCATTGCCAACTTTGTTATTTTCATTTAAATGAACCTTTTCTTATTACTCAATTGCCATTGTATTATGAAAACATTTCTTGTTTAAAGTACATCTAAATGGCACTTTAACTAAAAGGAAACTTTTGCAAAGGAATTTTAAGTGTTTCATTATGAAATTGGCCCTTAATAAAACAAATTATGGTAACGTTTTGAATGTTCAAAGTAAATTCATATTTATACATGCATTCAAGTGAGATCTTAAAGATATGTACATATGTATGTATGTACTAACCTGCCCCTGTATAATGTTTAATGTTATGTTCTTTTATCCGGGGATTTTTGTATGAATTTCATCAAATGGTTCACACATTTGCAATGTTATAAGAGGGGGGGTCTTATAAGCTGGAAATACATTAAGGGTGATTTGGCCTGTTGATGTGCAAACTGGTTTTATTTTTTCGAACAGAGTTGCCACCTGTTGAACAATTGAATTCAAATTATTTAATAAGCAATGCCGCTCACTTCGTTAGATTTTCCAAAATGAGGTGTCAAATTAAAAGCCTTGCACTGCAAATACGCAATAAGGTTTTATTTTTTTGAAAAGAGTTGCACATTTAAATTATTTTATTTAAAGTATTAAAAAAAAATCAATTATTACAAAATGGGTATCAATGGAAATGGTTTTGAAAATCATGGTTTCTTAACTTAAATTTAGGAGGGTTTAGAAAATCAAATTCAATTTGATTCAAGGGAATTAGGTAGTAGAACTATGTTTCCACATTTGGTGCCAAAAGAAAGGGGAGTCAGATCGGGTTGCCATCTGCTTGAAACGTCGAATTTAGTTAACTTATCCACAAATCATATGAAATGTAAAAAAAAAAGAATGGATGTCAAACAAAAAAGTGTTAAGAAGCCTTTAGTATGAACACTAATAATATTTTGGTGGTGTTTGGAGGGGGTTGCCACCTGTTTAAAAATGAAACTAAAATTAAATGTGGGTGTCAATAGAATGGGGTTTGAAAAATCTTTATTTCTGGATTATATTTAGCGGGGTTGCCACATGTTTAAAAATAAAATTCAACTTCATTCATCAGTTAATTAAAATATGTATCACAATGACAGACGAAGGATTTTTAAGAATGTCTTAGCGAAACTAGTTTTGAAGAGGCTTGCCACCTGTTTAAAAAGTCGAATTTAATTAAATTTTACGCGAGTTAATTGAAATATGAAGCGAGAGTGTTAAGAAAGCTTGAGTTTGAACATTTAGAATATTTGAAGAGTGATAGAAAGGGACATTAAAATTATTTAAAAAGTTGGATGAATTATTAAAAGATGGGTATCAAAGAAATGATTTTGAAAAGGCTTTATTTCTGAATTACATTTAGGAGGGTTGCCACCTGTTTAAAAAGTCCAACTCAAGTTGTGAAAATTGAAGCAATTACCTAATTCAAATATATATTGGTGTCAAACGAAAGAGTATTAAGAAATCTTTAGTTTAAATACTAGAACTATTTTTTAGGTATTTGAAGAGGGTCGCCACCTGTTCAAAAATTCAACTTATTTAAAAAGTTAAAAGAATTATTAAAATATGGTGTAAATCGTTATCGTTATTATACCCGAGCGCACTTGTGCACAAGGGTATTATAACTTTGTTCATATAACGGTTGTTTGTAACAGGCAAAACGAATCGAGATAGATATAGACAAATGTATACACAAATGATCAGAATGAAAAGAGAAATCGATTAAGCGGTGACTGTCTGTCCGTCCGTCCGTCCGTCCGTCCGTCCGTGCACACGATAACTCGAGTAAAAATTGAGATATCTTAACGAAACTTCATACGTGAACTTCTTTTGGGCGTAGGACGGATGGTATTGAAAATGGGCGAAATCGGACAATAACCACGCCCACATCCCATATAACGGTAATTTCGAGAAATACAAAATCTTCGATAAATCAGTAAATATTGAAGCTAATTTATTCAAAATTGATGGTTGCAACAATTCTTTACCAAGAAATACGTTTATGACAAAATTTTGGAAAATGGGCGTAGCCACGCCCACTTATGGTTACATGTGTATATCTTGGTAACCGCTACACCAATTTCTTCCAAACACAGTTGTTGGCCTTAGTACAGCATAACAAATGGCCGAAAATTTCTAAAATCGGACAATAACCACGCCCACATCCCATATAACGGTAATTTCGAGAAATACAAAATCTTCGATAAATCAGTAAATATTGAAGCTAATTTATTCAAAATTGATGGTTGCAACAATTCTTTACCAAGAAATACGTTTATGACAAAATTTTGGAAAATGGGCGTAGCACCGCCCACTTGTGATCACATATATGTATCTCGCTAACCGTTCTAGCAATTTGTACCAAGCTCGGTATGGTTATTGTGCTTGCCACATAAAAGCAAACCGTTGAAAATTCTTGAAATCGGACTAAAATTGAGGCCGCTTTTCAAAAAATGGTAAATTTCAGAAATGCTTGAAATTTCAATATTTCGAAATTTAAGGACGCTAATTTACTTAAAATGTATACACCCCGGCTTATCATGTAGCGGTAGCTTTCGGAAAGGTGGAAAACATATATTTAATACTTGCGCCGGGTATTTAATGTTCGGCTCCGCCCGAACTTAGACTTTCTTACTTGTTTTTTAAATATATTTAGGAGGGTTGCCACGTATTTTATAAGCTGCAATTAAATTATTTAAAAGTTAAATGAATTTTTAAAGGATGGATATCAATCGAAATGGATTTTAAAGGGCCTTCAGGAAGGTTCAGCAATTCACTTCATGGTGAATTTAAACCAAATTCGCTTCGAACTCAAATGGAGCTTTATAGAAGTTCACTCGGAAATAAATTGTATAACCTGCCTGTTTATTTCTGTAATATGAAGGGTCAAAATAAAGACCTTGTCCTGTAGATATGCGATAAAGTTTTATTTTTTGAAATTAGAAACTTTTCATCGGTATAAAAAACCGACTATGCGAAACAGCTGCGCGGTTTTATAAGAAATATGCCACTCGAATCGCTTATACCCTGACGAACATTTAGAAGAGTTTGTAGGTTTTAAAATTCTATCTTGGGCGTTTTAACGCCGTGCGGGTTCACTAGTGTATTACTAACTCGTTTAATTTATTCAGTGGTAAAACTTTTTCTGGTGGGTACATACATAGGTACATATGTTTGCTTATATTTACACACAAGCTAGGCTATATAAGTACGTGTATATAAACTTACGGTATCTGCGATCTAGAAATGAAGAAGGAGGAAACAAAAAAATAAATAAAATAACGAATTCTGAGGATTGTTGTTATTATTGTTATTATAATTCCTTGAAGTGAATATCAGCAAAATGTAATCACATTCTCAACCAAACAAAAAAAGCTCAAGCCAGCAAGAGCAACATAAGCGACCAAACAAGCAAAAAAAAAAAAAAGCGGGATTGGAAGCAGTGAATGAACGACCAAGTTATAATATGGATATATGTATGTACATGTGTGCATATCGTTACCTTAATATAGAAAGGCCCTGTCTAACATTTTTGTTTCTTTTCAGAGTAGCTAAGAAAATGTATAAAATACAAACTAGTAGATCCACCGTTACGAATTCCTTAAACACTGGTTTTCAATAAACACTGCTAGTAATTTAGAGGAGGGACCTACAGATTTACGTTGACTCCGAACGGCGATTGCATTTTTATGAGAAGCTGTTGTTCATGGCAAGATACACTCGGAGCAATGCTGCCGTTTGCTAATTTTCGAGCGAAGTGAAAACACACTAAAAGTTAAGTGTTTCGGAGTGACTTGGGAGGAAAAGTGAAGTGATTATCGAAGTGACGACTTTCATGCACTATTAGGGGTATGGGGTTTTTCGATTAGGCTATTTATCACCTGATTGGTTAATACATTATATTTTTATCACAATAAAAATAATTCTTAACCTTTATTAATTTATAATTTACTAAGTTCCTGTGCAAATTAAATGCTGGAATATCTTTAAAGTCACAATGTCTCTAACGTTGAGGAAAGAAAATCAAAAATTACAGTTCACTGATGATATTAACACTAAAATATAATTAATCGATTATCGATTCTCAGCAACAAAGTCATCTCCAGATATACAGCAACAATGCCACCACCAGATTCACTTAAATGTTTCCTTTTTTCTGTAAAATTGAAGATGTATGAAAACTAAAACGTAATTATTATTTTCCCCAAATATCTACTAAATAATTATGAAAATTTATACACCCATTCATTTCTGTTCGTTTTAGAACTATATATCGACTGCTGAGTGGAAGATCGACCTAGCCAGTTCGAAAACGCCCTATCTCAAAAAAAATTTCAAGTACGCCCTATTTCAGTATTTGGTTGAAGAACGACCTATTTCAGAATTCCTTTCAAGAACGCCGTATCTCAGTTGCCGATTCAAAAACGCCCTATATCAGCACATTTTCAATACATTTTGAAGTGAGATAGGGCGTTCTTCAACCAAGTTCTGATATAGAGTGTTTTTCAATAAAATTCCGAAATAGATCATTTTTGAAAAGTATTTTGAGATAGGGGGTTTTCGAACTGGCTACCGAGATAGATCGATCTTCCACTCAACATTCAATATGTGAAAATGAAATTCAAAATGACATCTTCCAAATAACCGATGCCAGATCGAGGATTTATTAAGCTCCTTTTGCGTAGATTTTTGCGAAAAGTTTCTTTGCCATACTTACTATTTTACAAGAACGTTTTTTTCTGGTTTCTTTTCGAGCCTGAGTCAAGTTTTTATTTTTGTTTTTACAAGTGTCGGATATTTCGGCTCTCAACGAAAGCCATTTTCAGGGACTCTAAATACAAAAACACTTAGAATACAACAAATTTCAACAAAAAGGGGGCAAATCGACTTACATTTAAAAGAAAAAAGAAAAACTTAAAAGCAAAACTAACATAAAACACAAAAGACCAAAGAAAATATAAATTATTTTTGCGTAGATGATTTCATCCTATCAGTCGAAGTCCAGCCACTTGACAGCATAGGATGAAATCATCTACGCAAAAATAATTTATATTTTTTTTGGTCTTTTGTGTTTTATGTTAGTTTTGCTTTTAAGTTTTTCTTTTTTCTTTTAAATGTAAGTCGATTTGCCCCCTTTTTGTTGAAATTTGTTGTATTCTAAGTGTTTTTGTATTTAGAGTCCCTGAAGATGGCTTTTGTTGAGAGCCGAAATATCGGACACTTGTAAAAACAAAAATAAAAACTTGACCGCAGGCTCGAAAAGAAACCAGAAAAAAACATCTATAACTAAAGGTCGATTAAATAAATTCTTGCATATATTTTACAAGAACTTTAGCAAAAGATTGTTGATTTTAGTTAAATAGATCATATATTTCAAAGAAATGTTTATTCATTTCGAAGATAAATCGAATTTGTGGAAAGTGAAGTAAAACGAAGCAAAATGAAGTGAAGGCTTCTAAAGTGAAGTGAAAAACTTCAATTGAAGTGACAGCGGCAGCACTGACTCGAAGGTTTGCCATTGCCTGCCGAGGGGCGACCGCTGCACACTGGGGCTGCCCCATATAAGCGGGTGCTCAAAATTCTGAAATCATTTTATTTAATTTTTGACATCTTAACCCATTATTGAACATGCATTAACCTTTTGGTGACCCAATTTTTTGTAATGTCTTATGTTAAGTTAATTTGATTTTATTATTATGCAAATTATGAATAATTTAACCCTTTAAGGACTTTGACTTAACGCATTGATGACCATATTTTAGCCCATTAGGGGACATTTTTTTAATGAGTCTTTCCCCAGCTAATTTTATTAAAAATAGGCAAGTTTAGGTTACATTATAATCAGGAAGAACAAGTCGTTTCGATTCGAGGATAGCTTTACCAATGAATTCGCAATACTTAGAACTAAGTTAAAAGCGATAAAATGTAATAACAGCAAATTATTTATTTGTTGTAATCACTAGGAAAGAGCATGAAATAGGGGAAGCCATTTATATAGAGATCTGTTAGATAGTAAACCAGGAAAAGGAAATAGATACAAAAATTTACGATTCAATGCAAAACATAATAGCATATGTGCATGATCAAAATAAAGTTGAAAGTACTAATTTCAGCTCTCTGACAACACTTTTTAAGAAAAATTTGTCAAGAAAGTCGAAATTATTTGTATTTTCGTCTTTGATTCGATTATGAACATGCCCCCTTATGTTTAAAATTTAAAGAGATTTACAAATTAAGCATACAAGCAAGTAATGTATCTAATTTAAAACATAAAATAATTAAAAAATTAGCTATATTAAAAAAAAAATAACATTATTTGAATTGAATTTGAATTTGAGTACATTAAAGTACAAATTTAAACTACATAGCTGGGACTTACGTTTTTCCATACGAAGTATGTTCGACGATTTTTTATATGGAGAAAATGAGCGACACCTTCACCAAAAAAATTTTCAAAAATCTACGGTACGTCCTAGCTATTTCATACTGGCTCTTTAATGTACTAAAATTGAATAGGCTACAAAAATACGTACAATCTTTTTTAAATATCTAATTTAAAACATCGATATCTTTACAAAGTTTGAAACTCAGATTTATTCGGTTTTTTTAAGGAATACCTAAAATATATTTTTATAAAAAAAAAAATAATAAAATTAAATAATATTAAAAAAATAGTCAAAACTTGTCAATATGTGGGTGTCTTACGGTTATGATAAGTACTATATAATGAAAACTGTGACACTTATTCCTCACAGTCGCAATTTAAATCCCATCCAAGCCCCGTTAATCTAATATTATTCGCTTCAATTTCTACTAACTCCATTGCTTCAGCAAAGAAAGATCTCCGGTTTGTGACCACCGGCAACCAGAGCGAGCAAGTAATCAGAGGATCTGATGAAACTAACAATCTATTAAAACGTCTTTTAAATTGGCAGCGCGACTCGTTTTCCTACTATAGCTCTCTAAAGCTTTTAAAGTCCTTGTTCGAATCAAATCCGCTTCTCACTAAAGATTTTAAAGTCCTTTTATAGAACTAAATCCACTTTTTATTCAATGAGCAACCTTAAAATAATAAACAGTTTAAGTTCGAAATGAAACAGAATCAAACTTAACCAGAAATATATGTTTTTGTGTTTAATTAAAATCAAATAGACTAATTTATTTAAAAATGCGCAAAATGCTTTTGGTTCTGTTCTCGGATTCTTAACAAGTTCGGAAGATACTTTATTGCAGTATTGTCAAATTTAAAAGCGCTTTGCGCATTAAAAAAAATGCGTGTGTAACACCGTGCACATGATAGAAGTGAAACTTCTTAAAAAAGGTGTGAGTACCAGGTACCTACTCACGAAATTGGATGTGTTAACATATGTTTAGGGTTCGGCAAACCATTAGGCGATTGAGTTACCATAAAACCCGTAAGTACCTCGATGCGGGTACTTAAGTGAACATAATTACTGATGTAGTTACATCTTCTTGCTAACTTACATAAATACCTGAATAACAACATTTAATGAAGTATACATAGTTTAAAACCAAAATCGTAGCATTATTTAAACACATAAACAAGTAAAGAAAAACTTTATTAAAAAATATTTAGTGCAATGGTATGTCATTTTTACAAGAATTAAATTGTGTAAAAAGTCAAAGTTGGACATATCATTTTGTACCAAATTCAAAATGATATTGTTTGCCACGTATGTTTATTTATTAATTTTTACGGTTTTTCAATAAATTAAAATGCAGTTCCTTCCCTAACAAATACCATATAAACCTAAGCTTAAGATTTAACACTTAAAAAAATGCATCATAATTTCAAACTTTTTTCTCAGAAGTGTTTTTTGAGTATACAGTTTTATAGCCCATTCAATTTTAGTGTAATAATGTGCAAGTTTCAAGTGGCTAAAAGTTACCGTTGATTTTTTAGAATTGAAAATACGTAAATATTTTAAAGAATTTTAAAAGAGCACTTAAAAGGGGAAAATTACACTATGCGACAGCCAAAATCGGGATGGGATGAAACCAACGGGAAATGTTATATCGGTCAAAAACAAGTTATACGTGTCCCGGCGTTTCGCTGGGTGACGTCTAGGAATCGAGATATATATATAACTATCATATNATATATCTCGATTCCTAGACGTGACCCAGCGAAACGCCGGGACACGTATAACTTCTTTTTTACCGATATAACTTTCCCCGGTAGTTTGAACCCTTCCCGATCACTGACCCCTACCATTTGTCTCACAGTGTTATAAGTAAAGTTGTAAATGGGGCATGAAAAATTGAAGTACTTAGACGGGTTGGGTAAATAGGCCGGGAGGTACTTTAGAGAGGGATTTTCTTCTGATTATATTAAAAAATTCACGGTGTTCAAAAATATTGGTTACTTAAGCGGGTTAGGTACTTAAGCGGGGGGGTACTTAAGCGGGTTCCACTGTACATACAAAGGTTTGGTTAGAGATCAAACAATAATTTCATTTCATCTTATTAATTTTCTGAATTACGTATAATTTATTTATTCATTTTCCGGTAACACCACCTTATATGAATTCGCGCTTCTACACTGAAAATAAAATCTGCGTAAATATAACGAAAACTTGCGTACATATTACGAAATTTTTCGTCATTATGAGCCACGAAAATTTTCGTTGATTGTACAAAATCGTTTTCGTACATACTACGAAAATATGAGACATCAGACCTTTAGTACATTTTACGAATGCATTCGTACTATTTACTAAAGAGTTTCGTAATATTTACTAAACAATTTCGTGCTATTTCTTTGTTTTTTTCACGAAACTTTTGTAAAATGCACAAAAATAATTCGTATATTTAACGAAATTATTTTCATAAAATCTGCGCTTGCTTTGTAAAATGTGCAAAACAAAATGTTTAAAAAAAACGCTTAACATTAATGGTTAAAATATAATCAAAGTGTTGGGTTATAATTTGAGCCATATTTTTAATAATGTTAAGAATAAAAGCAATCATACATTCTACGGATGAAGTTCAGATATTATAAGTATAACTGTCGTAAATAATAAGTTTTACCTAACTTCACTTAAACTTAAGTCTTTTATTAAAATGCAAACGAATAGGTTATCTACATCGGCGTAGCCAGAATGAAATTTATGGGGGGAGGGGGGCTCGACCCTATTAAGCTGGCATTTCAGGGTACTATTATATATATATATATATATAGGCACTTGACAGATTCGCAGTTTCTTCGATGTTTGTTTCCTTGGCGACCATAAATTAAACGAAAATTATAAGGCGTCTGAAAGTCAAGTTTCATTGAAAAGTCATATATGCACTTACTTTTAATTTCATTAAGTAGTGCTTGCCGTTGATAGGTAATTGATGAAATTGCCTATTTATGAAGTCCCACATTGCCCACCAAGGCGCAGCGTAGGCGGTGTAAAAAACATTGTATGCTTAAAGGCATATACCACAGCGTTCATATTTACTTTTGTATTGTAGTTTTATCCAGCAAATCCCTTTTTAAAACATTTAAAATTATATTATACGTCTCACAGCAGCCAACCAGTATTTTCGCATTGGCACGCGGTACAAATATGATGAAATATTAAACTGCCGGTAATTTAGTATATTGTACGAAAATATTCGTATGTTGTACGAATTTAAGAAACCATGTTTCTGCATTAGTACTATATACGAAAGTATAAACTAAATTGTACGAATACAGAATAGTAGATTTCGTAAATTTTAAAAACATACATAAATAATACGAATGACTTCCTACAATATACAAAATTATTCATACAGAGATTTGTTCAGTACTTTACGAATGTGTTTCGTGAAATAAAGGTAAGATTTCGTAAATTGTACTGAAAAACTGCCTTACGAAAGTTCTTTCGTTATATTTACGAATGGTTTGTAAAATCTTGTTTCTTTTAGAAAAATGTGTTCGTATTATGAACGAAAGTTTCGTACATTGTACAAAAACCAATACTACAAAAGTTTTTCGTAGCACTTTTACGAAATTTTATTTTCAGTGTAGCATCCATAGGACCGGGTTGTAATGGAAGTAATTGTATGTTTAACAAATAAATGAAAATGTTTATAATGTAATCAATAGATCCTTACGAATTCGCCATTACCAAGGCACTAAGTAACGTACGCACTTTTGTTTGCAAAATGCATTTATTTAAGTTGAAAGAAGACAAATTCCTTTGTTCGGCATTTATTCTTACTCGCTTTCTATCTTCCAAGGCGAATTCATATATTCATGTGGTAGCAAGAGTATAAGAACATAAAATTACCTTATAAATTAAAAGCATAAGTATCACATGGATGCGTAGTCCAATTCACGAAATCATTTCATCGATCTGAGTAAAAACTAAGTGAAATGGTGTTCATTCATACAGTTTCTACTAGAGTACGACCGATTAATCGGCATCGGCATCGGCTAGTACCGGCACAAAATTGAGCATCGGCATCGGCCTTTTTTCGCCGATTCTTTGCCGATTCTTTGGAATTTCTTTTCAAATGTTCAGATGAAGCGACAGCCAACTTTAAAAAACATTTGCAGACAGCTCACAAAAATTATTATTTTTTTGTTTAAGGTGTTTCGCGTTTTTTTTCCATACAAAAGTATGTGCGACAATTTTCTTTTATATGGAGAACACTGCCAGCAAAAAAAATTGCCAAACCTTAACGGGATTTTATAGCAGCTTGCACTTAATTATACTAGAATGAAATGGTCTACAAAACTGCATACCAAAATTATGATTAAAAAGTTTGAAATTTTGGTGAAAATAAACAGAATTTTTCTAATTTTTGTACCAAGTTTGAATTTATATGGTGTTTGTTGTATACCAGCTAGACTTTTATAAAAAAAAAATAATAAACATTAAAAAAAAGACAAAATCGGTCAAAATATCGCAATTCTTTTAATTTAATTAATTCAATTATTTCTTTTCTTTTGTTTTTTTTTTTAACCACGTGAAATTAACTGATTTTATGAACTAATACATTTATTTGTAATTTTTTATGGAATCGGCATCGGCCGATTCTTTCCCCATAAGCCGATTAATCGGCATCGGCATCGGTGCTTGAAAAAAAATTGGAATCGGTCGGACTCTAGTTTCTACTCAAACGCATGAAATTATTTCATGAATTGGCCTACGCATAATGGTAGTAAATGACAGAATGAATTACAACTAAAACATCCCTTTGACATAATGCAAGCCGAAAACGTCGGTTCAAATCAATCCGCAATCAAGTTGGACGTTTTGCCCACAAACATTGCAATTTTGCGAGCAGTCTCATTGTAAAATCTCATTTTGACCAGTTCATAGTTTCGGCTTACATTTATAAAATCCAACGAAAGCACGTACCTATTTCGGCTGAGTTATCCATTTTCGGTTATTTAGTGTACAAAATGAGTTTGTACAACATTACTGATTTTTGATTGATTTTATTTATTCATTTTTCTTACATACAAAAGCAAAATAACTTAAATTAATAGCACTAATTTAAATGTAAGAAAAGTAAGGCATTTTGTAAAATATATTTATAATAGTGTCAAATGCCATCTTAAATTGAATTAAAGGATATGTACATAGGTGTGTGGGGTGAGGGTGACAATCAAACAATTCACTCATTACATAATAAAAACAATATGATCGAGGGCTTAAAGGAATATTAATTGTTTAAAAAATACAAGTTACAAAAAAAAAGAACTTTTAGCTTTGAGTTTTTAAGTGTTTGGACTGTCCGAAGCAATATCGGACGAGAACCGCACTCGTCAAAGGCCCGCAGCTAATTCAAAATTCACAGTAAAAGCTCGAGTATTTATATGAATCACAAATGTCAATGCAATGCACAGGGTTGTAGAGCTAGATATAAATACAGAGTTGCAAAATAACGTAAAATTGAAATACAGGGTTGTTACATGAAATTAATACACAGAGTTGCATTTCAAAATATAAATACGTGTTTACACAAATAAACTATTAATCAAAGAGGGCCGCTACAATGTTTAATAATTCATATTTTTTCAATTTGTTTTTAAAACATATGTATGAAGGTAAATGGAATCTAATTCACAAATAGTTTCACATAGGAATTCATACTGTGTATGTTTTTAGATACATATCGTCGTTCAAAGTACAAAACCGCGTATCAACAAAATGCAAAACCGCGTATGTAAGGTTGCATAAATTAGTTTCTAGAGAGTAAAAACACTCATATTTCAAAATGGTACTCTTTTTTATAAAGCAGTCGCATATCTGGCTAGTATATCTCAAGACGAAAGGATAAGGCTTGAGCCAAGAGCTTGTGTGAGTGAGCAAATTCAATTTTGGCAAAAAATGTCAGCTACGCGGTTTTGCAGAACGACGATACGGGGTTTTGTACTTTAAACGACGATATATACCCTGCAGCGGAAAGCACTAGCCGGGAGTCGAATACCGGTACATCGCAAATCTACCACCCATTCTTTCCACTGTCGCATTTAACATAGAGTTGTCCTAGGAGATGACAATTGACTCCCGCTGCGTAACTTTGCCCTAGTACTTGTAGTAGTAACACGTAGCCTGTAACCGAACCACGTTTTATATCTCGCTGCGTAACTGGTACTAGTAATAATAAAGACTTCCATAACAAAACATATTTACATTTGTGAAATCCTTGTTCATTGCTTGCCAAACGAAATTATAATGGCGAGCCATGACGGGTCAGTGGCGGGACAACTCATCTGTCAAGAGCGAAACATATAAATAGGACTATCTTTCTCACACATAAAAAGACTTTATATAAACCCGATGTGAACGTGCACTTTGATATTTATTTCATTTTCGACACAATGTTACTATATTGGTATTCAGCCTCATTGCGAGAGTCGTGTCGAATGCAAGTCGTTTTTCGAGAGTCGTATCGTATCGAAAATTTCATGATATTGCCTAAAATTTCAACTCGACTAGTGTATTAAAACCGAAAAACTTGGCAGCACTGCACAGTTTTCGACGATTTTCGTCGTTTACTTATTTCGGCACGACACACAGTGTTTCGACTATATGGTGACAGTTGATCAAAAAAAACGGCTGGACTTAGAGAGGGAAAAGTAAAAGTGATAAATACCAAATTTTACATTATTTACTCTCCCCCCTTTTTCACAAATGATACATTCCCAAAAAAAAAATGGGAATGGGCGCGATATCGTTTAATCAGTTTAGTTGCCTTTGGCAATTAACCCATTAAAGAGAGTGTCTATATGTGTGTATATCGTCGTTTAAAGTACAAAACCGCGTATCGTAATTCTGCAAAACCGCGTAACTGACATTGGCTGCCAAAAATTTGATTTGCCCACACAAACTCTTGGCGTAATCCTTATCCATTCGTACTGAAATATACCAGCCATAAATGCGATTGCTTTATAAAAAAGAGAACTATTTTGAAATATGAGTGTTTTTACTCTCTAAAAAATAATTTATGCAACCTCACATACGCGGTTTTGCATTTTCTTGATACGCGGTTTTGCATTTTGTTGATACGCGGTTTTGTACTTTAAACGACGATATGTAAATTTCGATTTTCAGCTTCTTTTTGCATAATTTCGCGAAAAGAATTTTTCGAACAATGAAAAAATCTGACCAAACATTGGCAAAAATCGAGTACTTACACCTAAGTCTTTTCGTAGTATAAGCTTTGTTTTCTGAGAGTGGAAAGCAGGAAACAAAAATTAACCAAAATTCCATCACATTTAATTTCTGGGCCATCATTTTTTGTTAGTTTTGGACGTTATAGTGATCCAATCTTCCCCTTGTTTTATATTTGGGGTTTTCTGATAAAATAAAGACTACAAACTAAATTTCATCGAAATCGGATGAAATTTAATGTTTCCGCCCACAAGAGTATAGGGCGTGGCAATTATTCCACCTTTACAAAATTTCATAGTTCTCTATTTCTAAGTAAAACTAGAGCACATGTCAAGTTTCAGTGAAATCGGTGCAGGTGTACTATTATTTCCACCTGCCTCCATATAGTCGAAACACTGTGCGACAGTAGACAATTCCAATGTTGTCGAGTCGTACAATTTAGCCTAATTTACGACTTACGCAATGAGGCTGATTATTTCAGGAATTTTTATTATTAGTTCTAACCGTAACAACGCAACGAAAGGTATCCGAAAATATTAATTTACTGCAAAATATGCTGAAATATGCATTTATTGCAAAATATGCTAAAATATGCTCTAAGAAATATAACTCAAACTTTATATTTTTTGGAAAAACGTTTAAGAATTTCATCAGCGTGTTGCTAACAAGCCTGCCAAAAAAACATGCCCGAACATATTTTGTTATGACCATTTCCGCTAACGAAATTGTTACGCTAGCGGGCATAGGGTTAACGGGATAACGGCATTGGTTAGAAATTATTGGATTCGGTAATTAGTCGTTAAAGAATTTGTTAAAAATTATCTTATCGTACTTTCATACCAAAATAAATTTTCGTGAAAATTTTTATTATTTTGAAGATTTTTTTAATTTATCTACTGGAAAGTATTTCCCGAACTAAAAATTTTGCGCCTTGGCGAAATTGTTGCGCAAGCGGACATATGGTTAACGGGATAACGGCATTGGTTAGTCATTTTTGTATTTAAAATTAATTAGCAAAAAATTAGTTACAAACTATCCGATTATTTCTTTTTAATTCCGCTGCATTTTCCCCGGTAGGTAAACGGACCCCATGNTTTTTGCATAATTTCGCGAAAAGAATTTTTCGAACAATGAAAAAATCTGACCAAACATTGGCAAAAATCGAGTACTTACACCTAAGTCTTTTCGTAGTATAAGCTTTGTTTTCTGAGAGTGGAAAGCAGGAAACAAAAATTAACCAAAATTCCATCACATTTAATTTCTGGGCCATCATTTTTTGTTAGTTTTGGACGTTATAGTGATCCAATCTTCCCCTTGTTTTATATTTGGGGTTTTCTGATAAAATAAAGACTACAAACTAAATTTCATCGAAATCGGATGAAATTTAATGTTTCCGCCCACAAGAGTATAGGGCGTGGCAATTATTCCACCTTTACAAAATTTCATAGTTCTCTATTTCTAAGTAAAACTAGAGCACATGTCAAGTTTCAGTGAAATCGGTGCAGGTGTACTATTATTTCCACCTGCCTCCATATAGTCGAAACACTGTGCGACAGTAGACAATTCCAATGTTGTCGAGTCGTACAATTTAGCCTAATTTACGACTTACGCAATGAGGCTGATTATTTCAGGAATTTTTATTATTAGTTCTAACCGTAACAACGCAACGAAAGGTATCCGAAAATATTAATTTACTGCAAAATATGCTGAAATATGCATTTATTGCAAAATATGCTAAAATATGCTCTAAGAAATATAACTCAAACTTTATATTTTTTGGAAAAACGTTTAAGAATTTCATCAGCGTGTTGCTAACAAGCCTGCCAAAAAAACATGCCCGAACATATTTTGTTATGACCATTTCCGCTAACGAAATTGTTACGCTAGCGGGCATAGGGTTAACGGGATAACGGCATTGGTTAGAAATTATTGGATTCGGTAATTAGTCGTTAAAGAATTTGTTAAAAATTATCTTATCGTACTTTCATACCAAAATAAATTTTCGTGAAAATTTTTATTATTTTGAAGATTTTTTTAATTTATCTACTGGAAAGTATTTCCCGAACTAAAAATTTTGCGCCTTGGCGAAATTGTTGCGCAAGCGGACATATGGTTAACGGGATAACGGCATTGGTTAGTCATTTTTGTATTTAAAATTAATTAGCAAAAAATTAGTTACAAACTATCCGATTATTTCTTTTTAATTCCGCTGCATTTTCCCCGGTAGGTAAACGGACCCCATGCACGTATTTGCAAAATGATGACGAAGTGATTTTGTATGGAAAATCATTTATGCCCATGTATTTGAATAAAATAAACATACTTCGAAGATACCAACCAATACCTTCCATATACCAAATGATAGGAAAAAATTTGAACTTTTGACCAAATAAAACAAAATCATTCGAGCGGTTTTCGAGCATTTTGGTAATAAAACAAAAATTCTATTTTTTTCAACAATTGTTTGCCTTAAAATACCTAATATTTATTGAGTTTATATAAAATTTGTAAACGATAATATTTCTATTGCTCCAATGAACCTATGTCCCGAAAATTAAAGTAATATCTGCAAATCATAAGTTGATAGAGCACTTTAAAGGCTCAAAATTTACCCCAAATAAGCCAATATTTATGGTTACTTACAAAAATGAATCTGTCGATAGGTTCGATATTTTTTCCTTTGAAACTCTGATTTTTTCTTTGAAATCGCTTCATTAGTTCCCGTGAAATAAGCGTTTTTGTGAAGCTCTAAATTTTACAACTACAACATTTGAGCATGGCATCCATACCGACACGTATTCTACGTCGAAAGAATTATCGAAATCGGTTATGCGATAACTTCTATAAAAAAATATTTTGACGAAAAGATAACCTCCCCCTTTTTTCAAATCAGTTAAAAATAATGAAAAAAATACGATGTTGGTGTTAAGACGTCACATTTTAAAATTTGCATGCAATTAAGGTAACTAAAAAATTTGTATTTCAACCAGGGTACGAAAATAAACTGTACAAAACAACTCCCATTTGCTCATCGATCATCATATCATTTGTGGTTTTATACAGTTTTGTACATAGTCAGAAACAAATTGTAAGATTCACTGTCATTTTCCCCAACGAGAAACGTTTGCTTTTCGTTCGTGACAATTGCACCATAGGGTACGTTTTATATGTATGCAAACGTTTCAATTACCTGAAAAATATTTTTTTCTGTAAATTTTCATATCCAATTTAATTAAAAAACATGTACTACATACATACATATATTTTTCTATGCACGATTCATTTTGTTTGTTGTTTCGTCTGTACCTACTAAACTACTGTAGTGTACTATCGCAAAGTGAACTCAGCCGTTTTGTTTTCGTATTGTACCGAACTGTTGGAGTAATAAACGAAACGAAATAGTAACGTACAACATAGTTTATTTTCGTACACTGATTTCAACTATTCAATAAGCTCATAATGGACTTCATGCAATATAAATTCCTTTGTAGGGCTCGGTACAACTCAATTGTGACAATAACAAGTAATTTTTAAGCAAAAAGCACAACCGACTTCAATTCTCATATAAAAATATAGAAATACCGTTAATTTCTTTATGATCCAATGATCGGATCTAAACCAAATTAGTATGCGACCTCCCCTGAGGTACCGCCTTTCCAATAGAAAAAGAATTATCGGCATTTGTTAATTTGGTTAAAAGTTATGAGGTAACATACATAAAAAAAAACAAATATTTCCATGAATTGATAACCTTCTCCTTTTTTGAAGTCGGTTAGAAAGAGAAAAATTAATGGGGTAAATTATTATAATTTTTTAATAGCTATATTTTAACATTTATAATAAAATTTACATTACGAAAAATTTCAGAAAGCGTCAAATGTACTTCAGAATAAACAATTGTAGTTCAGAAAACGTAAAATGTACTTCAGAATAGTCAATTGTACATTGGAAATCATAAAATGTATTTCAGAACGGTCATTTGTACTTCAGTAAACGTAAATGCACCTCGGAAGCCGTAAAACGTACTTCAGAACAGGGATGGGCGTAATCAGGAGAATGAATAATTGAATAAAAAAATATGAATAAGTTTTCATTCATAATTTCAACATTTTTGAATGACGACTAAATTTTTATCCGAATAACGAATAAATTTTTATTCATCATTCAAGTAATTTAGAATGACGAATAAATTTTTATTCTACATTCAAGAATTTCAAATAACGAATAAAATTTTATTCTTCATTCAAGGAATTTCAAATAATGAATAAATTTTTATTTATCATTCAAGTAATTTCGACTGAAGAATAAATTTTCATTCATGATTCAATGAAATACTGAATAACGTATAATTTTTCATTTATTCATTCTTTCCTGATCACATTACCATGTAGAAGATCATGGTAAATGTTTATGTCGTATATACATATTTATTTTGTACGAAATATTAGAAAACATTATATCAAAATCAGAAGCTACATATGTATGCATATAAGCATGAACATAAGTATGTACTTATTTAATTATGTATGTATATATTTGCAATTTTGTAAACTATTCATCGCAGTATGGGTGCTGGGCGAGGGAGGTTTTAGTTTGGAAATATTTTAATGAGGGTTCTCAGCTAATTTAAAAATCGAAAGTAATTAAATTATGTAGAAGTTACTTATGTAGGTATGTGAAATATTAAAACATGAGTGTCAAGCAAAAGTGAGTTGAGAGCTTTACTTTGAGCATCCAGACTATTTCTGTGGTTTTTAAAAAAGGGTTGCCACCTGTTTTAAATGTTAAATTCAAATTAAATTAAATTAATAAAAGGTCTATCAAAAAGTGATGTATATACGGATTAAGGATAATTTTGTTACCTTTCATTTTCCGTAATTGGTATCAAGATTATTAAATTAGTTCGTAAGATATACGTGGTTAAGTGGAACTATTTGTTGTTTTAAGCTGAATAACGCTAAATTGAAAATATCACGAAAACTTATCCATAGAATAAAAAATGAAGTCGATTTTCGGAATCAGCTGGCGATTCTATATAGGCATTGCATAGTGGCATCCATTGAAAATTTTTGCTGTAAACCGGTGTTATTATAAGGTTAGAACAAGTTTTTTGTTTTTCCATAAATGGGAAAGTGAGGAAAGTGTGCGAAATGTAAAAAAATAATATGTTAGTTCGCTTTATTGATCTTTAATGTTAAGAAATTATAACGACTGAAGTAAATAAATGAATTGTGAATCTATATTTTTCGCTTTAATTATCTTTAAATAAAACACAAATTTAACTTTTCAGCTTCTTTTTGTGTATCTTTTACTCTGGAAAGGCACTGGAATAACTGGTTATATTGCCACAACTTACATATAGTTTAGATATATGCCTTTTGAAAACCATTCGTCTGATATTCATATTGTAATAACTCATTTCACTTATTAAATAAATTGAACAGAATTTTCAAAAAAAATTCAAAAAAAAAAACTTATTGCACGTCTACAGACAAAGCCCTTTAATTTGACGCCTCATTTTTGAAAATCGAACGCTTAGTCCAGGTTTGATAACATTCACAAGAAGTGCCTTCGAGTACTACATATATACATATGCTAGTATACCCGCAAGGCGTTAAAACGCCAACATTTAATTTAAGTTTTTAAACAGATGGCCACCTAAAAATAATCCAAATGGTAATCTCTGTACTGCTACAAAAGTTTTTAGTTAAAGAAGTAATCTACAGGTCAAGCTTTTTAATTTGACTTCTCATTTTTGAAATTCGAAACAACGTTGCAGATCTGATCACCTTCAAACAAATGCAATCGCTCGTTATATCTGTATATATAGTAAGATATATATTTATATGAGTTTTACAATAGGGAGCAACCATAATACTTGGGTAAAAGATAACTAAATTCGACCTTCAAACAGGTGGAAATCTCTTTCAAAAGTATTTTCAAATCAAAATCTTCTTAAGTCTCTTTTTTCTGGCATTATCATATATTTCAACTAACTGATGAATTAAGTGGATTTTGATTTTTAGACACGTAGAGAGCCTTCTAAATAACGCTTAGAGATAAAGCATTTTCAAACAAATTTTGATTGATACCCATTTTTTAATAACGCATTTAATACATAAGTAAATAATTTGAATATTTTCAAATATGTGGCAATCCTCTTCAAACGCCTCAAAAATATTCTAAAGATCTCGTAACGCCCTTTAGTTTAGCACCCAGATATTGTTATTTCATACACCTTGTGTATAGTTGAATTAAATTCCACTTCAATTACGTGGCAACTAGGATTCCGGGATCCCGGACTTTTAAGGTCTCGAAAGTCCCGGGATTTTCGGGATTTGTAATTTGCACTGATGGCAATAGTAGAAACTCCTTTTCTTGACCAGTGTTGGCAATATTTCTTTTTTATTTAATAATTAATATTTTTTTATAAATGTCTATCTCATTATACATACTAGAGTGCCAGCCACTGTCGAAATTCGACTGTTCTTCTAGTTTTTTAAGATCCTTGGAGAGATTTTTTTACTATGCCCGTCGTTTAACTTATAATGTACAAAATTACTTGCCGGAAAATCTCCTGCTTTCGAACTTAACCTAAACTTAAATTTTTTATATCTTTGAAGGTCGTAGGCAGGACTTGGAATATAACCGATACATTCCAGTTTGTCGATGAATTTTGATAATTTTATACATATCGATAATTCAATGAATTTCAAGAACACTAAAATCCCTAAACACAACAATAAATATCGATAACTTGATAGATTTCATTAACTTGACAAATTTCGCTAACCCATACGTTTTTTATAGCTCGATATCTAGCCGCAAATTTCGACAACTAATTTTCTGTGTCTATAAATTTCGACAACTCCCCGGGCCCGGGCTTTTTAAGGGGCCTGAAATATCAGAGCCAAAGCTTGTTATTAGTCTTTTACAATTTAATTTTGAAAGAAACCAGNTAACGCCCTTTAGTTTAGCACCCAGATATTGTTATTTCATACACCTTGTGTATAGTTGAATTAAATTCCACTTCAATTACGTGGCAACTAGGATTCCGGGATCCCGGACTTTTAAGGTCTCGAAAGTCCCGGGATTTTCGGGATTTGTAATTTGCACTGATGGCAATAGTAGAAACTCCTTTTCTTGACCAGTGTTGGCAATATTTCTTTTTTATTTAATAATTAATATTTTTTTATAAATGTCTATCTCATTATACATACTAGAGTGCCAGCCACTGTCGAAATTCGACTGTTCTTCTAGTTTTTTAAGATCCTTGGAGAGATTTTTTTACTATGCCCGTCGTTTAACTTATAATGTACAAAATTACTTGCCGGAAAATCTCCTGCTTTCGAACTTAACCTAAACTTAAATTTTTTATATCTTTGAAGGTCGTAGGCAGGACTTGGAATATAACCGATACATTCCAGTTTGTCGATGAATTTTGATAATTTTATACATATCGATAATTCAATGAATTTCAAGAACACTAAAATCCCTAAACACAACAATAAATATCGATAACTTGATAGATTTCATTAACTTGACAAATTTCGCTAACCCATACGTTTTTTATAGCTCGATATCTAGCCGCAAATTTCGACAACTAATTTTCTGTGTCTATAAATTTCGACAACTCCCCGGGCCCGGGCTTTTTAAGGGGCCTGAAATATCAGAGCCAAAGCTTGTTATTAGTCTTTTACAATTTAATTTTGAAAGAAACCAGTGCGCATGCTTTCAGTAACCATGTTAATCGATACAGAAACAAATATTTTTCCATGTAATGCGATGTCATTTGATGTCATGTTATATGTCATGTCATACCATATGATGTCAGATAATATGATGTCATATCATGTGATGTCATGCCATGTGATATCGTATTATGTGATATCATATTATGTGATGTCATGTCATGTGATGCCATATCATATCATGTGATATAATGTGATGTGATGTCATATATNCGATACAGAAACAAATATTTTTCCATGTAATGCGATGTCATTTGATGTCATGTTATATGTCATGTCATACCATATGATGTCAGATAATATGATGTCATATCATGTGATGTCATGCCATGTGATATCGTATTATGTGATATCATATTATGTGATGTCATGTCATGTGATGCCATATCATATCATGTGATATAATGTGATGTGATGTCATATATTGTGATCACATGTCATGCGTCGAATATTAAATCGATAACGCTGTCGATAACTTTGTCGATAAATATACCAATAAAAATATCAATAAATATATCGCAAAATATAACGATTACAAAATCGATTTATTTATTGTTAAATATATCAAAAACAATATCGATTATTACACCGATAACAATATTTGTAAGATCATCGATAACAATATTGATTATTTCATCGATAACAATATCGGTTGTATTGATAGAAGTATCCATTATTATATCGATAACAATATTGTTGAAGCAGGTTACTAATCTACGAAACTGAATACCTAAAATGAAATGTAAATAAATGACATGTAATTAAAAATGAATTTAAATAGAGAAATAATTATATTACTTACCTAAATGCCTAAATAAGATTTACCTTATACTTACCTTACATTTTACTATTACTTACCTTATACTTACCTTATAATTACTTTCTACTTACCTTGTTTTCCCTTTAAATGAAATTCGAGTTTACTTACCAATTTACTTACCTTTAGTTTTTAGCACCACCCTAATGTAAGTAAATGCATGGTTACAGTATTCTAATGTACCTATGTGCATGCGGTGTGTGTATGCCTACTGCAAGCACGGCTTTGTCCACGCTCTCTGGTACACATGCACACATACGTATGTTCATAGGTGCAGGCGAAGAGCTTACCGT
>NW_016157127.1:537512-540955 GCF_001687245.7 Rhagoletis zephyria | reverse complement strand
TATCGATTATTATATCGATAGCAATATCGATTATTATATCAATAACAATATCAATCTTCATCCACATATTTTTCTTCGTGTTTACTTTATTTTTGCATATTCCCCTTCACCTTTACCTTGTAGTGTTTAAATTAACCTTGATTGTCGTTTTATCGCTTATCTTTACGCATATTTGTTTTGGTTTTATTTTTACCTTTAGCTTTAACCTTTTCTTCGTCTATGTACGTACCAAACTTTACTTTCCTTCCTGTATTGGGCTTAACCTCAGTCTTATTCTTAAACCCCTTATTAGCACGTTTTTTGTTAAATTAATACCACATGTATTAGAAGCACTTGTTTCCGTTGCAACTATTTTCGTGTGCATCATTGCCCATTTACTCCCAACCAACGAATCGCCCCTAAAGAAGTTTCACTTCAAAAATACAATATATTTGTTTGCCCTTTCAGTTACCCTAACTCTTCTGTATTTCTCACTGTCTCCATTTTCGTCTTTATCTTCACTTTTGTCTTCTTTTTTTTTACTTCATCGTTGCCATTTATTTCTTCATCTTCATATTTATCTTTATTTCGAAGCTTAATTTCAAATGTGTAGTGAAACAATGGGCGAAACATGTCAAATTGAACATGTTGCAGCAACATCTATACACAATTCAAAAATGTTTAAACAATGGTTTTGGCCGTAATTTTCAACCAATTGTGAAACCATAAAAACTCTGCTCATCTAAGGAAAAATGTCTTTCCAACGGTGTTCTTGGTTTTGAAATCGGTTCGGTAGAATCGCCAAACGAACGGAGACAAAATTTATGTTAGCGTATTAATATATAGATAATACCGCGCGATAGTAAATTTTAAACACAAATATCAATATATTCGCGAAACCATGGGCCAAATATAGTAAAATTGCATTTTTAGTTTTTCACCCTGACGTCAGTAATTTAAAAATGGTTTAAAAAATTCAGAGAACTGTGCTTAGAGAAGAAGTATGTGTATAAAATTAATGAGGAAATCCTGTAGAATTTAAACAAATTCAAGTTTCTGGTGCAGAATGGCTAGTAAATATTGAAAATGTCATTTTAAAAATTTATCCTTGAAATTTCGCAATATTTGTTTTTGAAACGTTTGACGTTATTAACGCAATACACGCAATGGAAACAAATTTCGAAAAAAAGATGATGTGTCTTGCAACAAAATCGGACATCGGTGAGCTGAAAACGCAAATGGGAGTTGTGTCTCAAAAGATCGAGAAACTAGAGGAAGAAAATCTTGCTTTGAAAGAGGAAATTAGATGTCTAAAAGAGGAAAGAAACACTGACCGTCGTGAGCTGCGTAGACTTTCCGAGGCGGCCAGAAGCAAAAACGTTTTGGTTAAAGGTCTTAGTAAAGATGCAGCAAATAAGGAGGGTATTAGCAAACTATGCCGGGAGAATTTAAAGCTGTCTGATGTGCGGGTTTGTGACGTGACGGTATTTGAAAACAAGAACAGCGTTGGCGTTGTGGCGGAGCTAGAATCCTCTGGTATGGCAAAGGAAGTACTCCAAAATTCTAAGAAGCTGGTGGGGTCACCTATTTTTGTTGAGCGTGACTTGTGTGAGGACGGGCGAACGCGCAAGAAAGTGCTCCTACAGCTAAAAAAAGTAATTTTGGCAACAGACCGTAGGAAAAACGTCTTTGGTAAAAATGACACAGTAAATGTTAATGGAAAGTGGATGTCTTTTAATAATCGCAACGTTTTGGTATGTGAAGGCCAGCCAGCCGAACGTGCTTTAAAAGATATATATGGGGATTCCTTAAATCTTAATTTACTTAAGTATGATATTTTGTTTCAACAATTAAATGTAAAAAAAACTAGGTCGGTTTAGTAGCAGTATATTAAATTTAAGTACAGATAATATTTCAGGCAAATGTGATAACATTAGGTCAAGCGAGGATGATAACTCCATCTCTGTGCTTTCGTACAATATTGCTAATTTAAAAAGTAAGCTGAAGTTCAGTGATTTCTTTAATTATGTTAGGTCTTTTGAAATATTTTTCTTATTTGAAACGCATGTAATCACTGAGGACAGGCCAAGATTCTTCCACTTCTTTAAAGATTACCGACTTCAATGGGTCGATGCCACAAAAAAATTTGAAATCGTGCTATCGGAGGCTGTCTATTTGGCTACAAAAAGGACCTTGAACATTGCCTAAATCCGAAATTTCTTGTTTTACCGGAGGGGGTGCTTTTATCGGTGAAAATAAACGAAGTAAGTTTCTATTTTATTCCCCAATACATAAATTGTACGAACTGGGACGATGATTTTAACCGTTTTGAAACCTTGTTATGTAAGTTATATCCAACCTCTTTTTGTATTGTCGGGGACCGAGTTGGCGCTCCCCAAACCATAAGTGGGAACTCTCTATCTGCATCTCCGAACATTTCTGAAACTCGCCACTCTAAAGATGTAGTCATAGAAAGAAAAGGTTGCTAAATCTAATCGATAGTTTTGGAGGTGTTATTTTTAATGTAAGAACTACTGGTGATATGATTGGTGAGTTCACTTTTTGTGGCTCTGTTGGCAGCTCAGTCATTGACTATGCTATTTGTTCATACAATGTACTTCCACTAGTACAAAATTTTTACATCGGGAAAAAGGAGTTCTCTGACCACATGCCAGTTGTTATGGGGTTTAGAGTGCCGTTGCGTATGAACAGCCCCACAGAATACATTTTCCCCCCTAAATTAGTATGGAGGCAAGGCACAGCTGAAAAGTACAGTGAGACCATCTTAAGCGCTTGCAGCGGTGATTATATTTACTCGAGCATTTCGATAGATGAAAAAATCTCTATTTTACGGAGAAGATAAAGGCATCTGCAGGCTTGAAATCAACCAGAGCGGTTTTCACGCCTAAAAACGTATGGTTCGACGCTCAGTGTCACAACCTACGGATGAAAATGCTAGGCTATTTAAATAAGTATAGAAAATGTTTTGATGACTTCTCTAGGATTAAATATCTTGCTTCTCGCCAGCAATACTTCAAAATATGTAACCAGAAAAAAATTCAATGCAGATGCAAGGAAATTGATCTTTTAAATAGTGTGAGGAACTCAAGCGACTGGTGGCGCATAGCCAACTCCCTTAAACGCGCATCACCTGGTGTCAGTACTAGCCTTGTGCTTCAAGACTTCCATGATCACTTTAGCAGGTTGCTGTTTCATCCTGGAGAAGCGGCCAGCTTTCACTGGGCTGCTCCGTTAATTGTGGACCGTTCCTTGACGCACCGTTTGACATGAGGGAGCTGGAGCTTGCGCTCAGTAAGGCCAAAAACCGTAAAGCTCCTGGCCAAGATCGCATTCCGTACGAATTTTATAAATATGCTCCGCAAAGTTTCCTAAATGAGGTTCTCCCTTTACTTAATTTTATTTTTCTTAAAAAACAGATCCCATCTTCGTTCCGCTCTTCTGTA
>NW_016157127.1:513417-537487 GCF_001687245.7 Rhagoletis zephyria | reverse complement strand
TGTTTTCCCTTTAAATGAAATTCGAGTTTACTTACCAATTTACTTACCTTTAGTTTTTAGCACCACCCTAATGTAAGTAAATGCATGGTTACAGTATTCTAATGTACCTATGTGCATGCGGTGTGTGTATGCCTACTGCAAGCACGGCTTTGTCCACGCTCTCTGGTACACATGCACACATACGTATGTTCATAGGTGCAGGCGAAGAGCTTACCGTGCTAATGTTGGAATTTGGAAGTTTAGGTAACTGCAAATTAGATGTAAGAAGAAATATTATAAAAGGAAGAAAATGAGAAATTAAAATGACAGTCTATGAGTAATCGATGCAATCGGCGGTGTTTTCCTTTTATGCGGATATTTAAGCGACAGGCAATATTTTAAACAGTTAATTTGTGCTCCCCTAAATAAAAAATTACACTTAGTGAAAGTGAAGCTTTATTGCTAAAAAACATTATCAATTTTTTCAAATATCGATTATTATATCGATAGCAATATCGATTATTATATCAATAACAATATCAATCTTCATCCACATATTTTTCTTCGTGTTTACTTTATTTTTGCATATTCCCCTTCACCTTTACCTTGTAGTGTTTAAATTAACCTTGATTGTCGTTTTATCGCTTATCTTTACGCATATTTGTTTTGGTTTTATTTTTACCTTTAGCTTTAACCTTTTCTTCGTCTATGTACGTACCAAACTTTACTTTCCTTCCTGTATTGGGCTTAACCTCAGTCTTATTCTTAAACCCCTTATTAGCACGTTTTTTGTTAAATTAATACCACATGTATTAGAAGCACTTGTTTCCGTTGCAACTATTTTCGTGTGCATCATTGCCCATTTACTCCCAACCAACGAATCGCCCCTAAAGAAGTTTCACTTCAAAAATACAATATATTTGTTTGCCCTTTCAGTTACCCTAACTCTTCTGTATTTCTCACTGTCTCCATTTTCGTCTTTATCTTCACTTTTGTCTTCTTTTTTTTTACTTCATCGTTGCCATTTATTTCTTCATCTTCATATTTATCTTTATTTCGAAGCTTAATTTCAAATGTGTAGTGAAACAATGGGCGAAACATGTCAAATTGAACATGTTGCAGCAACATCTATACACAATTCAAAAATGTTTAAACAATGGTTTTGGCCGTAATTTTCAACCAATTGTGAAACCATAAAAACTCTGCTCATCTAAGGAAAAATGTCTTTCCAACGGTGTTCTTGGTTTTGAAATCGGTTCGGTAGAATCGCCAAACGAACGGAGACAAATTTATGTTAGCGTATTAATATATAGATAATACCGCGCGATAGTAAATTTTAAACACAAATATCAATATATTCGCGAAACCATGGGCCAAATATAGTAAAATTGCATTTTTAGTTTTTCACCCTGACGTCAGTAATTTAAAAATGGTTTAAAAAATTCAGAGAACTGTGCTTAGAGAAGAAGTATGTGTATAAAATTAATGAGGAAATCCTGTAGAATTTAAACAAATTCAAGTTTCTGGTGCAGAATGGCTAGTAAATATTGAAAATGTCATTTTAAAAATTTATCCTTGAAATTTCGCAATATTTGTTTTTGAAACGTTTGACGTTATTAACGCAATACACGCAATGGAAACAAATTTCGAAAAAAAGATGATGTGTCTTGCAACAAAATCGGACATCGGTGAGCTGAAAACGCAAATGGGAGTTGTGTCTCAAAAGATCGAGAAACTAGAGGAAGAAAATCTTGCTTTGAAAGAGGAAATTAGATGTCTAAAAGAGGAAAGAAACACTGACCGTCGTGAGCTGCGTAGACTTTCCGAGGCGGCCAGAAGCAAAAACGTTTTGGTTAAAGGTCTTAGTAAAGATGCAGCAAATAAGGAGGGTATTAGCAAACTATGCCGGGAGAATTTAAAGCTGTCTGATGTGCGGGTTTGTGACGCCCGTATTGTATTTGAAAACAAGAACAGCGTTGGCGTTGTGGCGGAGCTAGAATCCTCTGGTATGGCAAAGGAAGTACTCCAAAATTCTAAGAAGCTGGTGGGGTCACCTATTTTTGTTGAGCGTGACTTGTGTGAGGACGGGCGAACGCGCAAGAAAGTGCTCCTACAGCTAAAAAAAGTAATTTTGGCAACAGACCGTAGGAAAAACGTCTTTGGTAAAAATGACACAGTAAATGTTAATGGAAAGTGGATGTCTTTTGATAATCGCAACGTTTTGGTATGTGAAGGCCAGCCAGCCGAACGTGCTTTAAAAGATATATATGGGGATTCCTTAAATCTTAATTTACTTAAGTATGATATTTTGTTTCAACAATTAAATGTAAAAAAAACTAGGTCGGTTTAGTAGCAGTATATTAAATTTAAGTACAGATAATATTTCAGGCAAATGTGATAACATTAGGTCAAGCGAGGATGATAACTCCATCTCTGTGCTTTCGTACAATATTGCTAATTTAAAAAGTAAGCTGAAGTTCAGTGATTTCTTTAATTATGTTAGGTCTTTTGAAATATTTTTCTTATTTGAAACGCATGTAATCACTGAGGACAGGCCAAGATTCTTCCACTTCTTTAAAGATTACCGACTTCAATGGGTCGATGCCACAAAAAAATTTAAAGCTGGTCGTGCTATCGGAGGCTGTCTATTTGGCTACAAAAAGGACCTTGAACATTGCCTAAATCCGAAATTTCTTGTTTTACCGGAGGGGGTGCTTTTATCGGTGAAAATAAACGAAGTAAGTTTCTATTTTATTCCCCAATACATAAATTGTACGAACTGGGACGATGATTTTAACCGTTTTGAAACCTTGTTATGTAAGTTATATCCAACCTCTTTTTGTATTGTCGGGGACCGAGTTGGCGCTCNAAAGCTGGTCGTGCTATCGGAGGCTGTCTATTTGGCTACAAAAAGGACCTTGAACATTGCCTAAATCCGAAATTTCTTGTTTTACCGGAGGGGGTGCTTTTATCGGTGAAAATAAACGAAGTAAGTTTCTATTTTATTCCCCAATACATAAATTGTACGAACTGGGACGATGATTTTAACCGTTTTGAAACCTTGTTATGTAAATTAAATCCAACCTCTTTTTGTATTGTCGGGAACCTGAATGCGCGAGTTGGCGCTTCCCAAACCATAAGTGGGAACTCTCTATCTGCATCTCCGAACATTTCTGAAACTCGCCACTCTAAAGATGTAGTCATAGAAAGAAAAGGTTGCTAAATCTAATCGATAGTTTTGGAGGTGTTATTTTTAATGTAAGAACTACTGGTGATATGATTGGTGAGTTCACTTTTTGTGGCTCTGTTGGCAGCTCAGTCATTGACTATGCTATTTGTTCATACAATGTACTTCCACTAGTACAAAATCTTTACATCGGGAAAAAGGAGTTCTCTGACCACATGCCAGTTGTTATGGGGTTTAGAGTGCCATTGCGTATGAACAGCCCCGCAGAATACATTTTCGCCCCTAAATTAGTATGGAGGCAAGGCACAGCTGAAAAGTACAGTGAGAACATCTTAAGCGCTTGCAGCGGTGATTATATTTACTCGAGCATTTCGATAGATGAAAAAATCTCTATTTTAACGGAGAAGATAAAGGCATCTGCAGGCTTGAAATCAACCAGAGCGGTTTTCACGCCTAAAAACGTATGGTTCGACGCACAGTGTCACAACCTACGGATGAAAATGCTAGGCTATTTAAATAAGTATAGAAAATGTTTTGATGACTTCTCTAGGATTAAATATCTTGCTTCTCGCCAGCAATACTTCAAAATATGTAACCAGAAAAAAATTCAATGGAGATGCAAGGAAATTGATCTTTTAAATAGTGTGAGGAACTCAAGCGACTGGTGGCGCATAGCCAACTCCCTTAAACGCGCATCACCTGGTGTCAGTACTAGCCTTGTGCTTCAAGACTTCCATGATCACTTTAGCAGGTTGCTGTTTCATCCTGGAGAAGCGGCCAGCTTTCACTGGGCTGCTCCGTTAATTGTGNACTCAAGCGACTGGTGGCGCATAGCCAACTCCCTTAAACGCGCATCACCTGGTGTCAGTACTAGCCTTGTGCTTCAAGACTTCCATGATCACTTTAGCAGGTTGCTGTTTCATCCTGGAGAAGCGGCCAGCTTTCACTGGGTTGCTCCGTTAATTGTGGACCCGTTCCTTGACGCACCGTTTGACATGAGGGAGCTGGAGCTTGCGCTCAGTAAGGCCAAAAACCGTAAAGCTCCTGGCCAAGATCGCATTCCGTACGAATTTTATAAATATGCTCCGCAAAGTTTCCTAAATGAGGTTCTCCCTTTACTTAATTTTATTTTTCTTAAAAAACAGATTCCATCTTCGTTCCGCTCTTCTGTAATAATCACCCTGTTCAAAAGGGGTGACCCTTGTCTCCCGTCTAATTTTAGGGGGCTATCTCTACTGGATACGTTGTATAAGATATTCACCGGCGTCTTATTAAGCCGTATTAATGCGTGGATTGATTGCAATAATATTCTAACAGAATGCCAAGCAGGTTTTCGTAAAAACTATTCAACCGTTGATAATATATTTAATCTGACAAGTATTATTAATTTAAACTTTGTCGCAAAAAAGAAAACTTTTGTATTCTTTGTGGACTTTTCATGTGCCTTTGATACTGTCCCGCGTAACATGCTTTTCTACAAGCTGGCATCATACGGCCTGTCAAGTCATATGATTGATATTTTACGTCTTATATATGGTAATACTACGAGTCAGGTGTGGTTCAATGGAAAGCTGTCGAGCTCCTTTTCGGTTAATCAAGGTGTCCGGCAGGGATGCTTGTTAAGCTCTGTGCTTTTCTCTCTGTACCTTAATGACTTGATTGATAATCTCCCGGGTGGCGTTAAAGTTGCGGGCATGACGATCAAGCTCTTAATGTATGCCGATGATCTGGTGCTGTTAGCTGAGTCTGCTTTAGATTTACAAAACATGATAAATGCATTGCATGAGTACTGCATGCTGTGGGCATTAAAAGTAAACCTATCTAAATCAAAAGTCCTTGTCTTTAGAAAGGGTGGCAGACTTTCGGCAGACTGCAGGTGGTCTTTTGGAAATGACCCAAATGAAACTGTAAATGAATATAAGTATCTTGGTATAATGCTAAACCACAGACTTTCCTACACTAAGCACTTAGACACAAAACTTAGCGAGGCGAAATCTGCAATATGCGCTACTTGGTTAAGTTACATAAACAACCCCCGAATTCAAATTTCGAAAAAAATTAAAATCTTTGATGCGGCTTCAAGATCAATTATGTTCTATGGTGCACAGGTGTGGGGTGGGGAAAGTCATGAACAGGTGGAAAAACTTTTGCGTTTCTTTATAAAGAAGCTTATATTCTTGCCTGCGAACACGCCAAATTATATGTTGCATTTGGAAACGGGTATAGTCCCCCAGTACTTCCACACACTGCGCGCTCATATGTTATTTATAACACGTTGCCTTAGTTTACCTACAAGTAGACTGCCGCGTGTCCTTGCCGACGAGTCCATACGACAAGAGGTACCTTGGGTCAGAAATTGGAAGCGCTTATCACTCAGCGCAGACTTGGAACCCCTTACGGAGTTTTCTCCTACGTTCCTTAAAGTGTTTACCCCCTTGTTGCTTAGTAAACTTGTCGAAAAAGAGTTCAAACTTTATGTTGAGCGCGCCCAAAGTTCTAGCACACATGACCTTTACCCACATTTAACACCCGTAGGGGTTAATATTTATATTAGCTTAATCTTCCGCGCGAGAGGTGGTTTGCTTAACCTTAATGCGAGATCTTTAAAAACGTAACCTCTGTTATATGTCCAGTTTGTAACCTTGGCGATGCGGAAAGTATTTACCACTTTATCGGTGTCTGCCCAGCCTACAACGCGTCTCGTTTGGATAGCTTCGGTGAAAAAGTTTTGGACCTGGCAAGAGTGATAAACATTTTAAATGGCGGTGATTACGAAGCGTTGTACAAATATTTGCAAAACAGCATTAAATATAGGGATTTTATTATTAATGAATTTGCGTAAGTAGTTTATGTTAACTTAATATGTTAGTTCTAGTGTGGCACTCAACAATATTAGTTACTGCCATAATTTTTAATTTATTTTTAAATTCCATAATATGTATGTATAACGTTGTAAACTACTACTACTACTATTTGTTTTTGAAAAAATTATATGCTAAGGGCTTATATAAACTCGATAACATCCTCGAATTTCATTCTTCTATCTTTGTTAGCTTAAAAATTACCCATTCGTCCTTGTGAATCCAAAAAATTTTAATTTTTTAAATTGTAAAGAAATTTCCTATTGCATTTGTTACCCATATTTTTATTCTACATTGCATTGAATTTTTTTAAACAATTTTTGGAATTAGTCATATCTTTGAAATTACAAAGTCATTCAAAATAAATCCTGCGGTCAGAGAGAAAAAATAAAAACGCCACTTTAAATAAAAAAGTATGTTTCATACTCATTTATTATTATTTTTTATTTCATGGTAGGAGAGCTTCTCAAACAATATAGAAGAATTTTTTCGATTCAAGTTGTTGAAAAGTAATGAATGTCTAAATCCCGGGACTAATCCCGGGATTGTGACAATGCCATCTCGAAACATCCCTAGTGGCAACCCTCTTAAAAATATTTTTAAACTGAAACGTTCTTAGACCTCTATCGTCTGACGCCCATATATAATTTCATTGCCCAATTGCTTTAATTCACCTTAAACCTAGAATAAGAGCGCGCTATGGAAATGAATTCACAAAAATATGCGGAGCTTCGCACAGTATATTATTTCCATATTCTAGAAAATATTAATTACATTATTTTATGTCGCGAAATTTCAAAACTACGTCAAAAATGTTTTTGTAAATGCCTGCTAATGACGAAACAATATCAATTAAAAAATTTAAACCGAAGTGTAGGGCGGGACGGGATTCGATTTGCAAGATTACCAAGCGCAATATTATTTAAAATTGTATATTTGAAACTGAATCTCAATGTTTAATTTGTCGGTGTTATGTGATTTATGTAACAACTGCTAAAATACCATTTTGGTCTTATTTTTTTAGGTATGTTCTTTTTAATGAATATACATTTTTAGGATTTTAGTAAACTAGGACTGAGTATTTCATGTTAAAGTAAAACGATGTTAAATAGATTTATTTTTAGCAATTTATTAATTTCATTACACCCGCAAACTCGTTATCCGCCACTATTCAATAAAGTTTGTATCTCAGTTTATTTACCACTCCTCTTTGACTTTAAACAACATAATTTTGACTGCTGAAAAGTGCAGGTTTTGATGAAATTTTCTTTTTTTCAGGCCGACTAGGAATTTCATTTTCTTCGAGTAATTTATTTGCATTTCATCTCGACCGAGACAAATTCTTGTATTTTCACTTTGAATAGAGAAAGTCTAGTTCATAATCTTTACAATAGTATTCCATTTTTGTAAATAGAGCAAGAAATATTGAACTTATAACGGAATTTCGTTGACCAAACTTTTTTTTTATCGATATTTCCCACGCACATAATTAAAGAAAAAAATATTTATTTTAAAGTCCATTTTTGTCAGTTTATAATTCCTTGTTATAGGGAAATTCTAAATATCAATTTTGGGCATTTTAGTCTGTCCAAGGGTTAACGTACCCTGTGGGGAAAATCTCTAGTTCTGAACTGGTGCGCTTCTAGTACATTTAGACCCAGTACTGGTTCGCGATAAATCTCTTTTGCATGCAAGCAACTGGCGAATTTAACATGGCGATGTCCTAGGAAGTGTCAATTGCCCCTCCCTTTTTCAATAGTTCCGAACTAGCCCTAAATTCTGTAGTTCCGAACCAGTTCTAAAATCGACCGACGAGAGAAAAAAGCATCATGATTTTTCAATCTTTTTGGTTCTTCCGTGTGTGTGACTTTAAGTTATTTTGGAAGAAATATTTTTTCAATTTGAAAGTAAATTTGTTTGAATGATTTTAAGAAATGTACGTTTACATACCTTTAGCTGTAGCTGAGTTTGCAGAGGTGCTCGCTGTTATTTCTTACGATTCCAGACGGTCCCAAGATTTTGAAATGTTAACACAAACTTTAGTTTTGTATTACCAAGCTATGAAAAAGCATCTGCGAAGCACAGAATAGAAGCGTATTTGAACGAAAAAGCCGCCGAACACATATCTATGTAAAGTAAACAAGCCCCCTCACTGCATCCCTTATTCGATAGTTACGAACTAGTTCTAAATTCGACAAATAAGATCTAGTTCGTTCTGCATCCCTTTTTCTATAGTTCCGAACCATTTCTAAATTCGTCACTTTAGATATAGATTTCTAGTGAAAAAAACTGAAAAAAATTAGTTTTTTAAAAGTACCACTTTTCGCCGATTTTGGACTGGTGGGGATCTAGTTCATATCGGCCTAGTTCCTTTTTGGCGATAAAGACCTAGTACGGAACTAGAAATTTGATTCACTAGTCCGCGGTTTCCCTGCAGGGTAGTAATACTGCTGCGCTCACCTAGAGGTTAAAGGGTGCCCGCCCACCTAAAGTTAAAAGTGCCCGCTAGGACTGCTCATCATGATTTGCCTTTGCATCACTTTCGCTGCAGTCCGTTCAAGTTGGTTTGCCATGCATATTCTATTGTCGCTTATGTACTATAAGTTATAGTTACCTAGCTGTTTGGTACACTCTATTGTCGCTTATATACTATAATAATTAATTACCTAGCTGCTAAGCGAACCGATATGCGGAAATTTGTTCGCAATAACAAAACATGTATGTACACGAACAGGTTTAAAGAAAGTTAAAAAAGAGTACATTGTAATTCTATGTATGTAATTGTATAAATTCAGCTAAACCTAAAATAAAGAAAGGAGTTCGAAATGAGTGGTCAGCTAGAATAGCCGCGCGCCTTATCATTTTCTTGGCTTTTATTAATAGGTGGCAAAAACGCTTGCCATCTCCGAACATTTGGTGACCCCGACGTGATCCTCTCACGTTTTCGTTTCTCGCTTAACTAATCGATTAGTAATTGTTCGCATAGTAAAGCAGAGTTTTCGAATACCCCGCATCAAATTATCGCATTCAATTTGATGCTTATCAAAAAATTGCCGTTCAATCGCATTTAATCATCGCTCAGCATTTGAAGGAGCGAGTTCAACAATTTACATATTCGCCCTCCTTGGAAGTCTCGTTTGACCTTCAACCAGGGGCAACGTAAGCACAATTAGCAGCAGTGCATTTGTTATCGCGATCTCCTCATCCCGTCGAAAATCGTTTCTAATTATCGGGCCACCAGTGTAGGGGCACAAACGCGCGTTTGGCAGCGGCACAATAGTTAGTGCTAAAATTGCGTCGCATATTTCGTTTCTACAAGCAAACGAAGGCACGCATTAGGTAGCAGTGCACTTGTTGCTGGATACACCGCGTGGCATTTCCCTTTGGAAGCAACCGACTCCAAGTTGAAGTAAAGCAAAATACCAAAACCTCACAAAAGCCGTGATACAAGCGATCTAGGAGAGAGTTCAAGCGACATGTTTTTGAAAAGAAAATGCGTGTGTAACACCGTACACATGATAGAAGTGAAACTTCTTAGAAAAGGTGTGAGTATCAGGTACCTACTCACGAAATTGCATGTGTAAACATATGTTTACGGTTCGGCAAACCATTAGGCCATTGAGTTACATACATAGGTTTTGGTTAGAAATCAAACAATAATTTCACTTCATCTTATTAATTTTCTAATATACATATAATTTATTTATTCATTTTCCGGTAACACCACCTTATATGAATTCGCACTTCTAGCATCCATAGGACCGGGTTGTAATGGAAGTAATTGTATGAGTAACAAATAAATGAAAATGTTTATAATGCAATCAATAGATCCTTACGAATTCGCCATTACCAAGGCACTAAGTAACGTACGCACTGTGTTTGCAAAATGCATTTATTTAAGTTGAAAAAAGACAGATTCCTTTGTTCGGCATTTATTCTCACTCGCTTTCTATCTTCCAAGGCGAATTCATATATTCTTATCACGAATTCATATATTCATGTGGTAGCAAGAGTATAAAAACATAAATTTACCTTATAAATTAAAAGCATAAGTATCACATGTATGCGTAGTCCAATTCATGAAATCATTTCATAGATCTGAGTAAAAACTAAGTGCATAAACTCTATTTCGCGTTAATTGTAATCATGAAATGGTGTTCATTCATTCAGTTTCTACTCAAACGCATGAAATGATTTCATGAATTGGCCTACGCATAATGGTAGTACAGTATATTTTGCTTAGCTGCACATCCTTCTTTGTACGAAAAACTTGTACACTTAACCGAAACAGGTACTTAAGCGAACTTCTCTTTACTACTTCAATGAGGAAGGCACCCGAATCCCTATGAAACCAAGTAATGGTGGAGCACTTACCACGTAGAAATTACTGCAAGCGAAATTTTTACCGAATGGTATCTAATTATCTATATAACTACATAAATTGATAGCCATTTTCGTTGTTCTGCGAGATGAGCAAAATAAATAAAAGCTTGTAAAATTAGGTAATTGCAGGGCCAGTGCAGGTAAACGTAATACTTTCTTTGATAATTGGTACTAGTTGCACATTTTTTAAGGCAGGTATCGCCAATGTGCAGGTATGTTGAATGCATCTATCGGAGCAGTTTCCTTACAAATGTTACAAATAACGCCTCTGATGCGCATTTTGGGGTAGGTATCTTAAAGGAGCATTTAAGCATAAAGGCAGCAAAGCAAAATATACTGTAAATGAAAGAATGAATTACAACAAACACATCCTTTTGACACAATGCAAGCCGAAAACGTTGGCTCAAATCTATCCGCAATCAAGTTGGACGTTTTGCCCACAAACATTGCAATTTTGCGAGCAGTCGCATTGTAAAATCTCATTTCTACAATTTCATAGTTTCGGCTTATATTTATAAGATTCAACGAAAGCACGTACCTATTTCGGCTGAGTTATCCATTTTCGGTTATTTAGTGTACAAAATAAACACAAATTAAATGAGTTTGTACAACATGGCCATTAATGTAGCGATAAGTTGTACAACTTGCCAGAAAATCCAAATTTTTTGATCTTTCATACAACCAAGACATAAATTCATTCAACAGGCCCACAAACGGTGCAATCTAGAGCAAAACAACGCCAAGTTGAACCTACGGTCGCTACGTTTATGGCTTTCTTTAAGAAACATCGGGCAAAAATTTCAACTGCTCCTGTAACACTACCTTATATAAGTTGGCCTTGCTATCATCCTCACATATGTTCATCAGAGTATACCAACGAAGGACGAGTTAATACAAGGAGATAGCGAGAGCACAAAACTACTCTAGAAAATTACACGCACAATGACAAACATGAACAAATGTACAACAAACACATAATTTTTGACAATCAGTACAGTTCTCATTTATATCAACGAGTAGCTTATTAGATTGGTTTTCGCTTGTACTACATATGTATGTGCATATATACATGTACACAAACATATGTACATACACAAACAAATATATATACAACCATTCAAACATACATATGTATGTTCATACATGAAAACATCGCTGTACATACGTATGCCCATCAGTACATCAACGAATCCCGTTTGCTTCATCATAAATATATCCATACAAACATATGTACATACATATGTACGAATGGATGTTGTTACGCGAAGCATCATTTATACATATATTGCTTGGTAGCGGCAGAGCTGAAATGCGCAATGAGTTCGTTCATACATACATATATATGTATACATACATACGTGCATTCAAACATACATATATACATACGTAAGTACTCGTACCCGTCATGCGTCGCTTTATTTCTTTTTTCCCCTTCCCTATACTACCTTTATCTTCCTTCTCACTCATGTAACGTTTTCAGTTTTAAAAATTTCACTCTCCATTTGTGCGATACCCTACGCCTACGCCTAAGAAGTTTCACTTCAAAAAGTGTATGGTTCCTGAAACAAATCAGCATACTGAAGGTCAAAGCGGACGCGAACAACTTTCAACACCTTGATGAATCAACTTTGGCGGTGCAGTTAGAGCAACTCGACAGGCTTCAAACGCAATTCGAAGAAACCCAGTCGCAACTTGAGAGGGAAGACGTAACGGAAATCGAAAGCGAAGCAAGAATGCAATTTTCGGAGGCATACGTATCCATAAAGGCAAGCATAACCAAGATACTTGGCACACGCTCGATCTCATGTGCTAGATCATCTAGGCGAAAACATTCTATGATAGACGAGCTAGGCGTGCACACGTCGTCGTGTCCAATTAAATCGCGCTTGTGGGATTTGCAGTTACCCCGATTTAGCGGAGTAACCACAGAAGGGCCAGACTTTTGAGCCATGTTTCATGTCATCGTCGATCAAGGACCGGTGTTGACGAACATCGAGAAGTTCCAGCACTTGAGGTCATGCCTATCCAGTGTCGCATTGGATGCTATCCGCTCGTTGGAAATTAGTGCGGAAAACTAGGAAAAGGCGGTAAAATTATTAACGGTACGACTTGACATTAAGAGAGTTCAATTTCAGGCTCACATCAAAGACATTTTCGGGTTGAAGAAGGTGCCTGATGGTTCGGCCGTTTGCTTTCGGGAGCTCAGCGACAAGATCAGCAGTCATCTGCGTGCATTACAAACTATTGCTACAAATGAAGAGTTGTTAGATGGTTTGCTTACGCATTTAGTTATAAGCAAGGCAGATACTAGCACCCAAGCGAAATGGGAAGAAGAAGTTCGGACTCAAAATTTGCCTTCGTGGAATCTCGTTGCCGCTTTTTTGGAAAGGAGAGTGCGTATCTTGGATAGCGTTACTACCATCACTGCAGGCTCCTCAAAACAGGTGATAAGTACAAAAATTAATCGTAACCAATCGTTCGTTACTACTAGCCCTCTCAAGAATTGCGTATTTTGTAATGCGACTGAGCACACAATCCCCACTTTCTCACTTTTCCTAAACCTTTCACCTTCCTTGCGCTTTCAAGAAGCCAAAAAGTTGCAACTTTGCATCGATTGTCTAAAAAATGGGCATATGGTTAAAAATTGTAGGTCTAGCAAGTGCAAACAGTGCTCCGCTAAGCACAACACACTTCTTCATTTATCGCAACCTTCGCAAGCGATTTCGCAAAACATGAGTGCGCCTTTCGACGCCAAAGCGGCTCTTGTCGCTGACTCCAAGCAAACTTTTCACCCATCCCCTAAGGGAGTATCTATGCTAGCCACTGCCATTGTGATGTTAAAAAGTCATCAAAGTACTTTCGTACCATGTAGAGCCTTACTTGACTCCGCCTCGCAACTTCATTGCATAACGGCAAACATGGCCAACCAGCTGCGAATTAAGAAATCTAAGGCCACTACCCATGAACGAACGAATAAGATCACCCAGGACGGCGTGCGAGAAAAAAGCATTTTTTTGCAATGACGTCATGTGAATGAAAAGGAACGAAACGACGTGTGTGAATGAAATAACCAATTAAAAAATGATGTCATAAATAATTTATTTTTTTCTCAAATGCAATTACAAATACACGGTTGCCGTGCTGGGTGATCTGTTTAGTTGATTCACAACAGCGAACTAAAGGGGGACTTGGCTTGTGAGGAACACTTCATCAACACTTATCGTCGAGTGAGCTCAGGAGAATATTCAGTTAGTTTGCGCTTTAAATCAAGCCCTTCGTAATTAGGCGACTCTTATTCGCAAGCAGTTCGTCGATTTCAAAATCTCGAGAAAAGATTCGCACATAAACCTGATTTAAAGAAGCAATACTCTGCGTTCTTAACTGAATATGCTCAGCTTGAGCATATGTCTCTGGTAAAAGTTATTCTTACTGGGGTGCGCACCAACTTCTTACCTCATCATTGCATATTGAAGGCAGAAAGCTCCACCACAAAATTGCGTGTAGTCTTTGACGCGTCTGCTCCCACCAGCTCCGGATTCTCATTAAACGACATTTTGATGTCGGGTCCTACAATACAACCCAAATTGATTGATACTCTGTTAAGATTTCGCTCTCATAAATTCGCCTTAACGGCCGACATTTGCAAAATGTATCGCTGCGTTAAGATATCTAAATCTGTTAGTTTTCTGCAATGCATATTATGGCGCGACGAGCTCGATCAAGAATTCAAGATTTACAAACTCGACACCGTAACGTATGGTACTAAGCCCGCTGCGTTTCTGGCCATACGGGCAATGCAGCAGCTAGCAATTGATGAGGCAAGCAACTACCACCTCGGTTCAGAAATTGTCTCTCGTGATTTCTATGTCGATGATTTAATATCAGGTGGTAGATCTGAAGATGAAGTTATGCAAATAATGACGCAGACGGAACAGCTTTTAAAAAAGGGGAAATTCGTCTTAAGAAAGTGGTGCTCAAACAGCGCAAGCATTTTGCAAATATCGACCCAGCGCATCGTGAGCAATTTTTGAAGTTCGGTGACGGCAGCGACATTACCAAGGCGCTGGGGCTGGCATGGCAGCCTAAAGGCGACCGTCTTCTCTTCCTCTGGGATCCACTTCCTGAAACATTGCGGGCCACGAAGCGCAACGTGTTGTCAGTAACTTCTAGGTTTTATGATCCGCTTGGTCTCATTGGCCTCATTGTGCTAAAGGCTAAGGTGTTTTTGCAAAGTCTGTGGAAGGATAAACTAGCCTGGGACGAAAGCATTCCTCAGTCATTGCACTTCGCCTGGAATCGACTCTGCGCAAATTTAAGCTATGTTCAAAAAATTAGCTTCCCTCGTTTTATTGGACTTGATGCAGATAACATTCAAATACACGGATTCTGCGATGCCAGCATGGCAGCCTATGGAGCCTGCGCTTACATTCGAGCGCAAACTGGGGGCGAGGTTCAAACGATGTGGCTCTGCTCCAAATCTCGCGTTGCACCTTTAAAAATGCTCACGATTCCGAAATTAGAGTTGTGCGCAGCAATGTTGTTAGCCGAATTGTTACATTCCATTCAAGGTTTGGGTCCGTTCAAGGGTGAATTCTTCTGCTGGTCAGACTCCACCATCACCCTCTCGTGGGTAAGTGACGTAGCCGCCAATTTCAATGTCTTTGTTGCCAATCGGATCAGCAGCATCCAAGAACTAACTCAAGGTATGTCGTTGAGGCATGTTCCCACCGAACTCAATCCAGCAGATATCTTGTCGAAAGGAGTCTCGCCCAAGGAAGTTGATGCATCCACACTATGGAAGGAAGGTCCCGCTTATCTAAAGGAGGATGAATCCAGATGCCCACAAATGAGGCAAGTAGACTACACATCACTAGAAAAGAAGACGACTATGTTCATTGCCTCAACCAAAGTCATCGACTATTCAACTAATTGCAAATACATACATAGTTTTCGTTCGATGCAAAGAATTTATGCCTACATTAATCATTTCTTAAAAATAAAGTCCAACAATCGATGGGGATCTTCTCAACTAAGTCTAGAAGAAATTGAAGCAGGAACTCACTTGCTCCTTCGTATGGTCCAAAGAGCTGCCATGACCCCGAATACACCGAACTGAAGGTTGGGCGCGTAGTCAGTTCTTCAAGCAAGATAAGCTCATTGAGCCCATTTCTAGATAATACCGGGCTGATACGGGTTGGTGGGTGTCTTCAGAATGCAGCACTAAGTTTCAACGCAAAGCACCCCATCGTGCTACCAAGGCATCACCCACTCACAAACAGCATCATTGAGCACTTTCACCGGAAGCTGTTACATGCTGGGCTTCAAGCGCTGCTTGCAACCCTTCGGTTGCAGTATTGGCCAATTGGAGGAAGAAAAAACGTGGCTGGTGTACTCAACAAATGCCTGCGATGTTTTCGTACCAAACCAATAGTCATGCGGCACATTATGGGTAACCTACCAGCCGAGCGAGTACAGATTCAACGCCCATTCTACACCACTGAAATAGACTTTTGCGGCCCATTCAGCTGCAAGGCGGAAGTGCGGTATACGCCAGCTACGAAATGTTACATTTGCGTGTTTATATGTTTCGCAACAAAGGCTACTCATTTGGAGTTAATCAGAGATCTGTCCACGGACTCTTTCTTAGCCGCACTAAAACGGTTCACTTGTTTGCGTGGGCAACCTAGGGTTATCTGGTCAGATAACGCCACTAATTTCGTCGGCGCGAAAAATGAGCTGAAAGAGATTCGTACGCTGCTGCTTAGTGAACAACACACTAGCAAAGTTCGCAAACAATGCCTTGACGACGGCATCGACTGGCGCTTCATACAACCGCGATCGCCTCATTTTGGCGGCCTTTGGGAGGCCGCAGTCAAGGCCGCAAAATACCATCTTCGCCGAGCAATTGGCTCTATCGTTCTCTGCTTCAAAGAACTTAGGACACTTGTGTGTTAAATCACTGCTATTCTAAATTCCAGACCTCTTTGTCCCATTTTAGAAAGCCCAGAGGACTTGGACGTTTTGACTCCGGCCCATTTTCTTTCTGGTGGGGCACTCACAGCCATAGCAGAGCCCGACTTGTCAAATATCGAACTTAGTCGTTTAGGTCGGTGGCAGCAAACTTGTCGCATACAACAATCCTTTTGGAGGTCATGGAGCAAGAGCGCTGAAAGTGGCGTACGAAAATACCAAACATTCCACCCAATGCTCTAGTCCTAATACAGGATGACAACAAATGGGCAAAATGGCAAATGGGTCGAGTCACCGATACGGTCAAAGGAAAGGATGATGTGGTTCGCGTTGCTATCATCAAGACTAACACTGGCGTCACTCGACGGGCAATCACAAAGATTTACCTACTGCCAGTGGATGACGATAAAAGCTCTCAAGGCTCTCAACGGGGGGAGGATGTCCAAGGGTTAACGTTCACCTAAAGGTTAAAGGTGCCCGCTAGGTCTGCTCATCATGATTTGCCTTTTGGCTCACTTTCGCTGCAGTCCGTTCAAGTTGGTTTGCCATGCATATTCTATTGTCGCTTATGTACTATAAGTTATATTTACCTAGCTGTTTGTTTCATAGTACATAAGCGACAATAGAGCTTATGTACTATAATAATTAGTTACCTAGCTGCTAAGCGAACCGATATGCGGAAATCTGTTCGCAATAACAAAGCATGTATGTACATGCACAGCTTTAAAGTTAAAAAACAGTACATTGTAATTCTATATAAATGTATATATTCAGCTAAACCTAAAATAAAGAAAGGAGTTCGAGATCAGTGGTCAGCTAGAATAGCCGCGCGCCTTATCATTTTCTTGGCTTTTATTAATAGGAGGCAAAAATGCTTGCCATCTCCGAACATAGCCTCTGTAGTTAGTTAAATATTGCAGTTTTTGCCTTTTTATAAATTGCAGTTATATAATAGGGTGGCGTGACAGTACCTCCAAAAGACCAATTTTTTGTAAAAAGCTTCGCCTATCTTATAACGTACCTTGCGCAAAATTTCATTAATCTATCTTCAATAGTTTTCGAATTACAGAATTAAAAGCAGCTAGATGGGTCAAATCTTACACTGTGTGTCGGGCATAATAACTATGGACGCATCTACATATGTCAGCTTCTGGATGAATTGTTGAACCTATGCCTGAAGAACTGGTTCTCAATCCAGTTAATGCAAGAACAGCTTTTTCCAAGCCATTGAAAAATGCACTTCGTTAGGTCCACCACCTGCTGCGCTTGCTTCTGCCTTCGGCCGCGCTAAGAGATTATTACCCTTACTAAGTAGAATTCTCCTTTCTACATCCATCCACAGTATTTTTGCGCAGAACCCACATTGAAAGTTACAAAAAAGTGCATAGTTCAAACCGAATTTATTAACAAACTAGTGCTCGGAAATTTTAAGCCTTTATTTAAATTTAAATTTTAGTCCTTTGAATACACGTGCATGTTAAAGTTTTCATATTCGGGTCATGCGTTTGGACACAACAACCGACTAAGTAGAATTCTCCTTTCTATGTTGCCGGAGAAGAAGGGCTTCCGCAATTCCGCAAAGGAATACAACATTTCTTGTGCATATAACTCCGGCTACGCCATCCACAGTATTTTTGCGCAGAACCCACATTGAAAGTTACAAAAAAGTGCATAGTTCAAATCGAATTTATTAACAAACTAGTGCTCGGAAATTTTAAGCCTTTATTTAAATTAAAATTTTAGTCCTTTGAATACACGTGTATGTTAAAGTTTTCATATTCGGGTCATGCGTTTGGACACAACAACCGAAAAACATCTCGATAAGGGCCAACAAATATTCTTTTTTGTTCGTTCATATAAAGCAGTGGATAAAAGTATATCTATATGCGAAAGGCAAATTTATCTGTTTAATAGAACACCACTAATATTTCATGCAAACACACATCGATTTACGCAAAAAAGCTGTAAATATCATGATCGTTCGCTTTTAGGCATGCCATTGTTACGAATTTCGAAAGTTCGAAGATACGATTCGGATTGCAGCATACCATTTCTACGATTCGTATCAAAATGCCAATACGAAAGCGTTGCAGAATAGGGGGGTATATATATTATGGTGATTTTAAATATATTTACTTTTTAATACATTTTCCAAATTACAAGTACATACAAGTAGTTTGTTAACAATATCTAAGTACATATTTAAGAATTAAACAATTAATTGATTAATGCAAATTTAAATTATGCTCCAACTGCCATATCGAATAAAGATAGTACATCTGGATGAAAAGTGGTAGAATGTTGAATGACTTTGCCGCAATCGTCACCATCAGTTGTCGCATTTGCCTCGTCAATAAGTCGCTCCAAGTACAAGAGCCTTTGCTCGACAAGGCCCGGACCAAATGTAGCCGAAATGCCTTATTTGTCTTAACATAAGTTCTAATTATAGACCAAAGATTCGCAATTAGATTCAACATTGGCGAATTTGCACCAAGACGTAGGAGCGTTGCTTTGGCTGGCGCGTTGAAGTTGTTGATTGCACTTTCTAAATGGAAGTGGCACGGAGCGTTTACGCATACAACAACCAAATCCCCGAGGTTTTTCCCAAATCAACCCACTTCTGTAGCACTGTATGGATCCACTGACATGCGTCCGAAGCTTTTAAGGATCCGCGCCGGCCCTTTGTCGCTAGTATTTCGTTATTTATCTGTGGATTTTCTTCATTAGTAGCTTGATAATTTTGTAACAGAACAGGCTTTAACACAATAGAAAAAAATTTACACAGAGTCTATTATTTTAAAATTTTTTCTCTTGTTAAAGTTTAAGTCTTTTATTTTTTCATCAAAAAAATATGGGATTATTAATTTATATGTCAGGAAATATCAGACCTATCGAAAAGTTATGTATATACGGATTAAGGAGAATTTCGTTACCTTTCGTTTTCCGTAATTGGTACCAAGATTGTTAAAGTAGTTCGTAAGATATACGTGGTTAAGTGGAACTATTTTTTGATTTAAGCTGAATAACGGTAAATTGAAAATATCTCTAAAGTTATCCGTAGAATAAAGAATGAACTCGATTTTCGGACTCAGCTGGCGATTCTACATAGGAATTGCATAGTGGCATTCATTGAAAATTTTTGCTGTAAACCAGTGTTATTATAAGGTTAGAACAAGTTTTTTGTTTTTCCATAAGTGGAAAGTGTGCGAAATGTACAAAATAATATGTTAGTTCACTTTATTCGACTGATATCCATATTGTAATAATTCATTTAACTTATTAAATAACTTGAACAGACCTTTCAACAAAAAATATAAAAAAAACCTTGTTGCACGTATACAGAACAAAGCTCTTTAATTTGACGCCTCATTTTTGAAAATCGAACGCACAGTCCTGGTTTGATAACATTCACAAGAAATGGCTTCGCGTGGTACATATATATATGTACTAGTATACCCGCAAGAAGTTAAAACGCCAAGATTTAATTTATGTTTTTAAACAAGTTGCCACCTAAAAATGATCCAAATGTACTGCTAAAAAGTTCTTAGTTAAAAAGTTAGTTTTACAGGTCAAGCTTTTTAATTTGACATCTCATTTTTGAAATTCGAAACAACGTTGCAGATCTGATGACTTTCAAAGCAATGTAATCGCGAGTTATATCTGTATATATAGTAAGATATATATTTATATGAGTTTTACAATAGGTAGCAACCCTAATACTTGGGTAAAAGTTAACTAAATTCGACCTTTAAACAGGTGGAAATCTTATTCAAAAGTATTTTCAAATCAAAATCTTCCAAGTCTCTTTTTTCTAGCATTATCATATATATTTCGTCTAACTGATGAATTAAGTGGATTTTGATTATTAGTCACGTAGAAAGCCTTCTAAATAACGCTTAGAGATAAAGCATTTTCAAACCCATTTTGATTGATACCCATATTGTATCATTTTTTAAAATCAAATGAACGGTGCAGATCTGGTGACCTGGACAAAAAATCCCTTCAGTTATTGTATATGTACATTACACTGCGTCACCAAAAAAAGTTGCGGTTTTTCCTGCGGGATTACAAAATCTAGTATATTCTAAGACTTCTGCCAAAATGTTTCGAAAAAATGTTAAGATTTACGTGAGAATTTTATGAATAATAATAGTTTCTTGGCGGATTTTTTGCAAAAAATCTCCTCACGTGACAAAACAATTTAGGCTTAAGAAATCTACATAAAAATATTAAAAATTTGTATCAACGGAATTATAATAATGAGATTTTTGATCTTTTCAAAAACAAGATTTTTTCAAAGATTTGTGTAAGAAAAACTAGAATAAATGCTCCAAAACTCTACCGATATAGACTTAGGATGTATCAGTGGAAACGTATTTTCTCATCCATTGTATTTCTTTACAAAAAAACTCATTCACGTCCCAATTTTTTCTTTATCAAATGCCAACACATCTTATTTCAACTTGGAATGACACTCGTTTATCTTACCTTTCTCTTTCAAAATTTGAATGAGCTTATTCGCAAAGAAATTGAAAGGGTAAGAAAATACCTTACCAATGATACCTCATAAGTCTAAATTGGTAAGGTTTTGGCTGAGTTATTCAAGTTTTTCTTAAACCAGTCTTTGAAAAAAGTTCAAAAACAGCAGATGCTTTCCATTTCCAGACAACCGGTCAGGTACGAGCATGATTTTTAATTTCGACCAAACTCAAATACATTGTTTGTTGGTCCAAATAATGAGACACGTATTTTTTCTTTTGGCACGGAAAAATTTTTCGGCCGAATTAAACGCGATTTTGTTTTTCAGGCAAAAATCGACTTTTCGAATTGACAGTGAGAATGTTTTTTTAAAATGCCCATAACTTTGTCAAAATTTAATAGATTCTAACAATGTTTTTACTCAAATGTCAGTAATTCTTGTCACTTCAAGATAGAATGATATAATTATTGATTATCATTATTTAAAATTTTTTATTTAACAATAAACAAAAAGTGCATATTTTTTTTAAATCTAATTTCTCAAAAAGTGTATTTTTTTTCTCTCAAACTTTTTTACCGGGAAAGAGACACTTTGAACTACAAACAACCCAAATCTCTAATAGCGAAGATTTTTTTTTCTGAGTTATGATTTTTTATAGAAAATATACGCTTTTGTGGTACATACTACAATATTCTTATATTGTTTAACTAAATGGAACATATGTATGTAATATATTAGCAAAAAGTACAGCCGTGATCATTTTTTGTGTATCAAATAGATATTAGAACACACTTTCCACCATACAGTTTCGAAATACAAAATCACATTTTCCCGCTTTTTATAATCGAAACTGTATGGTGGAAAGTGTGTTCTGCCCATAGCATTTTAAAAAAACATTCTCACTGTCAATTCGAATAATCGATTTTTGCCTGAAAAACCAAATTGCGTTTAATTCGGCCGAAAAATTTTTCCGAGCCAAAAGAAAAAATACGTGTCTCATTATTTGGACCAACAAACAATGTATTTGAGTTTGGTCGAAATTAAAAATCATGCTCGTACCTGACCGGTTGTCTGGAAATGGAAAGCATCAGCATCAAAAATTTCATTATTGATTCCGTAGAACATTTCTTTTAATATTTTTAAGCAATTTTTTTAAGCTTAAACTGTTGAGTCATCTGAGGAAATTTTTTTCAAAAAATATTAAAAAAAACTGCATTTATTAATAAAAAACTAAATTTTTTAAGGTATTTTCAAATCGGCCCAGCTCACGTAAATCTTAATATTTTTCCGAGATATTTTGGCGGGAGTCTTAATAAATCCAGTGGAATAACAGTATCGTTTTTTTTTAGTATGGGAGTGTGCAGTCTAATGTACATATGTAGATAATTAAATAAGTACATTAGGCTGGGTCGATTTTGTATGGGGGAAAATAAAATGCATTTGACCGTATTGTAATAGTAATATTATGATGTCTTATGTCTAAGCCAATTGTTATTGGCCACGAAAGATTAATTCAAAACGTATCTTTAGCCCGCGCAATTGAATCAAAATGTATGAATCTTGAAAATGAAACTTTGGCTAGTAATATCTATGGAATGCGTCAATTGTTACAAACAGGACGATATATCAAATTAAGGGCTATTAAATTTAGTACCTCGCGTTCATTTGTCATATTTCAACAAGACTCCAAGTTTTTAAGATATTAAGATAAAACTTACAAAAACTATAATTTTCCCTTATGAATTTTCAATTCTTCATTACTTCAGCAACCAAGTGAAAAATACAAAAAAAGTGAGACGCGATTTATTTCAAACGTTTTAATGTTTTCGGATGTTTATATAATATTAAAAGGACCATGGGCTTGGTCACGCCGATTTGGTCAGTTTTCAAGATCGTGGTGAATGAAGTCAAACATGTACTGTCAAAGTTTAGGAATCGTTTGATAAGTTAATAGTAGTTTCAAGCATATAAGTATTTACAAACATTAACATGATACAATTAGGGCGAGAAACGCCCACTTTAAGTCCATTTATGTTGTCTTGAAAATTGGTGCGGAATGGTTTCATTCGTCACCGAAGAAGCACATTTTTCGCGGTTTATAAATTTGCCGTTATATGAAGGTAGGGGAGGTGCAATAAGTGTTTATACAAAAATATTTTAGTTAACTCCATTATGTGAGAAAGTGACCGTAGATAAATGCAATAGTCTTTAACATATCCTGGGAAATCCTTTTGAGGACTCTCCAATTGGACAATATTGTTTTGCATTCAGCTTGAACGAAAAAAGTCTCTCCCTGACACACTTTTCTGCAATCCGGTTCTTTCATTTAAAGGTTATTTATACAATTGAAGAGACATTTTTTTAGAAAAAAACTTGAGATCCGCTTAAGTTTTTCGATATAACTTTGGTAAATGTTACTCGATCGGTACGTAATAATTACCAAATTGAAGGCGAGCCTTACTGTTACTGATTTATGGTAATAACATGATGAAAATCATTCAGATTATAAACAAATTATTTTAAAATAATAAAAATTTCAAAAAAATTTTTTTGCCATTTTCCTACATTTGCAATTTTTTTATTGTATGCATAAACATATGTAAACTAATTAGTGTTTCTAGAAGTTGTGCCTGTTCAGTGTTTCCGTACTCATATGCATAAACNTGTTTCCATACTCATTTGTATAAACAAAATTTTTCCACGATGATGGAAAATAATGGCTTTTCTATTAGAGCTACCGAAATTGTTTCTAAATTTGCAAACTTTCGCAAACTATAGCTAATATTAAAAAAGGATTAGAATATTTGGAACCAGCGACCTAAATGCACGCCGGCAATATTAATGATGTTCTTTACATCGTTCGACTATAGGCCAGTGCAATTGTCAAGAGAACAATTAAAATTTGATTGAAAACAGATACCTTTGAGATTAAACATAAGTTAAAGGGCTGCAGAAATGATATTTGACTTTATCTTTTGTGTTAACGGATTCATTATCTAAAAATATGCACCAAACCTTTTACTGAACCCAGAATTTTTAACAAGAATTGGTCTTATTCGACTAGTGTGCTGTGGGTCACTTGGCGGTCGATGCGCGGGCTCTTACAATTAAAATAAAAGACTAATATTTTGCAGGCTTCTTGTTCACTTCATGATACAATATATTTTCACTATTACCAAGGGATTTGAGAAAAATTAGATTTTCGACCCG
>NW_016157127.1:495477-513392 GCF_001687245.7 Rhagoletis zephyria | reverse complement strand
GGGCAGTAGCCTAGGGTTCTAGCTTTAAGTTAAGCCTAAGTGGAAGGTTCTACCACATTTTTACTCTTTACTCGAGCTTCTCAAATATTGAAAAAAACCCGATTTTTTGACACTTTGACCACGATTTGTCTCACGTACATAGATGGAATCTTTATAATTACGGATTTGCCGCACCAAAATCAGTGTTGCCCTGTGTTATATGCATACATATGTAGCNTTCACTATTACCAAGGGATTTGAGAAAAATTAGATTTTCGACCCGTCCTAAAGTACATACTTATGTTCATGATTACACAGGCCAACAAAAATGAAAAAAAATTTTGGTGCGACAAATTTTAAAGCTATTTGTGATAGACTTTTTTGTGCTGATTACGAATCCGTAAGTACAAAGGATCCAACACGTACAGGTTTTGAGAAAATCGAGGTCAAAGTGTCAAAAAATCGGGCTTTTGCAATATTTGAGAAGCTCTAGCAAAGAGTAAAAAGGTGATAGAACCTTCCACTTAGGCTTAGATTAAAGCAAGAACCCTCGACTACTATCCTTGAAAATACCATTCCTGCACATTGAATTTATGGTCACTTATAGTCATTTATTGAGCAGTAAAATTTGACTTTTGGCGAAGTTTGAGTCCCTGCCGCAATGAAACAAAAGGTGATAGAACCTTCCACTTAAGCTTAAATTAAGGCTTGAACTTTCGACTACAATCCCTAAAAATACCATCTCTTCGTCTTGACCCTAAGATCACTTATAGTCGTTTATTGAACAGCAAAAACTGATTTTGGCAGCATTTTTTTCAATAGCACAATTTGCCAGCGTTTTTTTATTGTTCAACAAATGACTATAAATGGCCATCAAGTAAAGGTGCAGGGATGGTATTTTCAGGGGCAGTAGCCTAGGGTTCTAGCTTTAAGTTAAGCCTAAGTGGAAGGTTCTACCACATTTTTACTCTTTACTCGAGCTTCTCAAATATTGAAAAAAACCCGATTTTTTGACACTTTGACCACGATTTGTCTCACGTACATAGATGGAATCTTTATAATTACGGATTTGCCGCACCAAAATCAGTGTTGCCCTGTGTTATATGCATACATATGTAGCTTTTGATATTATATTTTCTAATATTTCATACACAATAAATACATATGTATATACGACATGAACATTTACCATGATCTTCTACCTGGTAATGTGATAAAGAAAGAATGAATAAATGAAAGATTATGCGTTATTCAGTATTACTTGAATCATTATTGAAAATTTATTCTTCATTCGAAATTACTTGAATGATAAATAAAAATTTATTCGTTATTTGAAATTACTTGAATGAAGAATAAAAATTTATTCGTTCATTGAAATTACTTGAATGATGAATGAAAATTTATACATCATTCGAAAGTAAAATTTTACTTAAGACGAAAATTTTTACAAATTGTAATTATGACCCTTATTGTAGGACCCGAATTTTCGTAATTCGTAATTCTTAGCTACGTTACGAAAAATCGACATGCTGCTACCCTTGCAGAAACGTGTGCGGCATGGCCAGCAGTTGTTTTTTGAAGACAGCCGTATGGAACAAACAAAGTGGAAAGGAATTAAAAAAATACTCATCAAGTGGTTATTTATGCTAAAATTTTTTAATTTTAAATATTTTGAAGGGAACGATGAATTCTCTTTCATTTGCAATTATAGCAGCGGAATAAGAGTGCGCTATGGAAATGAATTCACAAAAATATGCGGAGCTGTCGGGCATAATAACCAATGACGCATCTACATATGTCAGTTTCTGGTTGAATTGTTGAACCTATTCCTGAAGAACTGGTGCTCAATCCAGTTAATGCAAGAACAGCTTCTTCCAAGCCATTGAAAAATGCACTTCGTTAGGTCCACCACCTGCTGCGCTTGATTTTGCCTTCGGCCGCACTTAGAGATTATTACCCTTACTGAGTAGAATTCTCCTTTCTATGTTGCCGGAGAAGAGGGGCTTCCACAATTCCGCAAAGGTATACATTTATTGTGCATATAACTCCGGCTACGCCATCCACAGTACTTTTGCGCAGAACCCACATTGAAATTTACAAAAAATTGCATTGTGCAAACCGTATTTGAAACCTTTATTTAAATTAAAATTTTAGTCCTTTGAATAAATACACGTGTATGTTAAAGTTTTCAGATTCGGGTCATGAGTTTGGACACAACAACCGAAAAACATTGTTCAAATAACTAAACCGGACCCAAGTTTCTCGATAAGGGCCAACAAATATTATTTTTTGTTCGTTCATATAAAGCAGTGGATAAAAGTATATCTATATGCGAAAGGCATATTTATCTGTTTAATAGAACACCACTAATATACATACCAAATCCCCGGGGTTTTCCCCAAATCAACCCACTTCTGTAGCACTGTATGGATCCACTGACATGAGTCCGAAGCTTTTAAGGAACCGCGCCGACGCTCCGTCGCTACCACTCCGCAAGTGGAGATAGCTCCCATCAGGCGAATGTTTGGTCCTCGCGCAGCTGGTAGTATCTGAACTGCTCTACATCCATAGCGATCGCGATCTCGCTTATGACAACAGAATAAATTCAAATTTGTTTCATCGGTATATAAAACTTGCTTTCCGGCTTGTTTATAGGAATTCAATGACGTATTCAGCGCGCTTGGCCTTGTTTACGGCACTGGTAATGGTTGCTGGCTGGTGGTGTACACTTTTAATTGTATAAAGTCCAACTTGCATGATTTGCAATTGCGGAGATTGATACATCTTTTAGGAAAGCATTGCGAACTTTGCAGTGCTCTTCTACCCATTTTATTATCTACACTGTCCAATGGCTCGTGTGGGCTGCTGTAGTTTCTACATCAATACATAGTGTTCGCGAATTAAAAAAGGAGTCGGGTTACTTTTCTAAGAATCTTTATTGGGTTGTGCTCGTTGCCTGAGAAAAAGCTAATTCAATGCACAGCAAACCAGTGATGTGTCGATGTCAGAAAACTTAGAGCAAAATCGATGAACTTATCGGAACTGTTAGGTTATCGCCAGGGTTGCCGACTTGTATGTTGAACAAATCTCAAACATCCTCCCCGGCTGGGCCCTTAGGGTCCAGGATATCTTCGCCGGCTCGGTGATTCTGCACACTCGTTGTACAGCTCGTTGGCAGCGGTGTTTAGTGTAGAGGTTGTTCGAGGAGAGTCTATCGGAGCAGTATTCGATCGTAACCACGCGTACGAGGCCGTCGCTCCCCGGATGAACTTCGACGATTCGGCCGTTACGCCAACGTGCCGGTGGAAGATGTTCTTGCTGGATGGCTACGACATCACCCACTCGAAGATTCGGAACAGGCCGAGTCCATTTTCCGCAGGCCTGGAGCTGGGTCAAATACTCCTTATGCCAACCTTGCCAGAAATGCTGGAACATACGTTGAAGGCGTTGGTGGTAGTGGAGTCGATTTTCTGCCACGTCAGGTAACGGTCGTTCTGGTCGGGAAAGCAACAGCCTACCGATGAGAAAATCGCCCGGTGATAACGCAGTACCTCCATCCGGATCATCATGAATGGCGACGATGGGCCTGGAGTTAAGATACGCCTCGATGCGTACCAACAGTGTGCTAAGATGATGAAATGTCATTGATTGATTGCCGACGACTCGGTGCAGATGTTTCTTTGCCGATCGGACAGCGGCCTCCCAAAGCCCGCCATGATGGGGGGACGCAGGAGCTATGAAATGCCAAGTTACGCCAAGATCGGCCAGCCGTTGCTGAGCGTAAAAATTCTGCCATTCGACGAGGTCGTCATCTGGCGGTTGGCGCCCACGAATTGGGTTCCATTGTCGCTGTATAAGTTGGCGCAATAGCCTCGGCGGCTGACGAAGCGGTCGAACATGTCCAGGAATGCTCTAGTACTCAAATCTTCTGCTAATTCAATGTGAACCGCCTTAGTGCACATACATACGAAAATAACGGAGTATGTTTTTGTTGTGGTGGTGGAGCGTTTGCCACCGTGGCGTACGTAGAATGGTCCAGCGTAGTCCACACCCGTGTTGGTGAACGGTGGCGCAACTACCACTCGAGATCGGGGCGAATCCGCCATCTGCTGCTGCTGAATTGTACGCTGGTTCAGTTTACAGATTTTGCATCGATTCAAGAATTGTTTGACTAATGACCGCCCGTGGACGATCCAAACGGTTTGTCGAAGAAATTGCAGCATTGCTCGGATACCGCCATGGAGAGTGACGCGATGTGCGTTGTTAACTAGTAAACTAGCAAGGGGGCATTGTTTGGGTAGGATCATTGGATGGCGTTGGCCATAGCTTAGTTCCGTGTGTCGCAGTCGACCACCTACCCTTAAAATTCCATGCTCGTCCATGATAGGGCTTAGTGGTAGCAGCTTGCTGGACGCGGCGGCACTGTAAGAAGCTTTCAAACGATTAATTTCGGTGAAATAAAAGTTACCTTGTGCTTCTCGAACGTGTAATATCAGTGCTTGTTGGATTTCGCTAGCAGTAAGGATTGGAGTACGCCAATGTGGTCGCCCAGCAGGTCGAAACCGAAGTACATAGGCCGTTGTATGCAGTAATCGTTGCAAAGTGCTGAACCGCTCAACAAGTGGAACAAAGTTTGGCTTCAACTTGTCATTGGTGCGAACGTGCAACTGAGGCACCGACAATAAACAGATATGCGTCTGAAGCGGTTTCAGCTCCGAGGCATGGTCTTCCTGCTCCTTAACCTTCAGTTGTAGAGAATGGCATAATTGATTGTTGCTGAGCTTTATACATGATGGACCGGTCCACCACAGGTGTAAATTTGCGATGTCTGCGGGTGACACGCCACGACTTGCACAGTCGGCAGGGTTGTCCTCAGACCGGATGTGGTGCCAATTCTTCGTATCAGAGTAGCGCTGAATATATGCCACCCGATTGGATACATACTGCGTTAATGTATGTGGTGGCTTGCGGATCCAAGATAATACGATGTTCGAATCACTCCAGTACGTGCATTTCACATGGCCAAGTCGAAGTGCTTCGCGTGCGTTGACCATACAACTGACAAGCAAATATGCTGCGCACAATTCTAGCCTTGGTATTGTAGTGGGTTTGAGCGGAGCCACCATTGTTCGAGCAGCAACTAAGGTGACCCGTATTTTCCCTGTTGGATCCACACTGCGCGCGTATATAACTGCTGAGTAGGCTTTGGTACTGGCATCCCCGAACCCATGCAGTGCAACCGTGGACGTTCGGGTCATACCTAGCCATCGGGGTAGGCGAAGTTCGCCAATCATGGTAAGCGAACTGCGTAACTCTATTGGTAATGGTGTATCCCAGTCGATTTTAGTAGTCCATGTTAGCTGCATGAAGATTTTTGCAGTCACTGTCACCGGAGCCAGAAAGCCAATAGGGTCGAAAATTTTCGCAACATCACTTAAAACACTACGCTTGGTTGGGATGTGATTTATGTCAGCCAGCGTAACCTTGAATAGAAGTTCGTCATTAGTGGGATTCCAATGAAGACCCAGAGCCGTTGCGTATTCATCGCTTAAGCTTAGTTCGTTTGCTCCTGCTCCCTGGCCTAAGCATGTACGAAGGACTGATATATCATTGGAATTCCACTTTCGAAGTCAGAACTTGCCCTGTTGCAAAATATCGGTAACATCTCGGGCTAGGGGTAAGCCCTCTGAAGGGGTGTCAACGCTCTCCAAGTAGTCATCCACATAAAAGTTTTGTAAGGTGCTCTCCTTTGCCAATGAAGCGCGGGCTGCGTCGCTGATCACCCGCTGGTTATCGTAAGAGCATTGTCGCAAGGCGCGGATGGCGTTAAATGGGCTGCAGGCCATTCCGTAGGTAACAGTGGTGAGCCGGTACGTTCGAAGCGGCTCATCTGAGGATTCACGCCAGAGGATTTGTTGCCACGGCCGGTGTCGGGGGTCAACTCTGACTTGCCTGAACATCTTTTCGATGTCTGCGGTGATCCCCACTCGGAACCGCCGAAAGCGAAGAAGGATGTTGAGAAGTGGGTCTTGGAGCTGAGGGCCAATCAATTGGGTATCATTGAGTGAGATGCCATTGCTCGTCTTAGCCGAAGCATTGAATACGACCCGAAATTTACCAGTCACTGCATGATGCGGTATGAAATACATTGACGACGAGTAGTAGTGTTGCGTTTTGGTTTCTTCCATATGTCCAAGAGCCTCGTACTCGCGCATAAACGTGATGTATTTATCGCGCAGGTCCGGTTCGTTGTGTAAGCGGCGCTCCAGTCGCAAAAACTGACGAAGAGCATTTCTGTATGAATCTCCCAGAGCTGGCGCCTCGGGGTGGAAAGGTATTTGAACAACGTACCGACCCTCGGAGTCGCGTGAAACCGTTCTACGAAATATCGCCTCACAATCATCATCTTTGGGCGGGGTTGGCGAAACTTCCTCTTGTAGCCAAAATCGCTCCAGTAAGTAGTCAAGCCGATCTTCGTTGGCATTTTCGGTACAATTGCGCAACGCTGGCAGCGCGACGTTCTTCGGCCACTTTAATGGGCCCTGGTATATGAACGGTAGAATCCGCTAGTGGAAGATCTTCTAGATGCTTATGAATGCTGGCATCTACGGGTACTGCTGGAATGTTAGACGTGATAGTAGGTAGGATATGCACATCGAACGACAACTCGAAATCTGGATCGTAGAGAGAGCGCATTGTCAACGTTGCCTGACCACGCGAAGCCACCTTGCCTTGAGCGCCTATACCTTCTATTACCAGTTCCTTTCGGTTTCTAGGGAGATTTAGCTCATTAAACAAAGACTCAGTAACAAAGCTCACCTGTGAACCCATGTCACAGAGTATGCGACATTTTCGCTCTTCTCCACACCCGTCCAAGATGGGAGCGATAGCGGTGGCTAACAGCACTATGTCATCTGATTGTGCCAGTAGAGTCTGCACTGCATCAACTCGGGGTAGAACTTGTGGTCCGGTCTTGCAATCTGATGTGGCCGACAGCGTCGTAGTTCCGGCTGAGGTGCGTAGACCGCTATTGGGTATGCCCGATGATTTCTCCAACGGAGCGGTTTTGCAAAGCAGCGTATTATGTTTTTGCTTACATATATGGCCGTATGCCCCGGGCTCATACAGTTAAAGCACAGTGATCCTTGTCGAGCCAGATGCAGGCACTGATCCATGGCCAACGAGCGGAACTGCTGACATTTCATCAGGCGATGTGGCTCTGAACACTGTGGACAGTTGAGCACCGGACGCGCCGCTGCATTGGTAACCGAAGCTGTCACCATGTGAGACTTGGCCGAACGCGGTGGCTGCTGGCGACGTTGCTGCGTCATTGAATCGCTACGGACGGTGTCCGCGTAAGTTTCGACCTCTTCTAACATGCCTTGAAGCTCAGGTAGCTTATCTGAGTGGCTTTTAATCGTCCAGTGCGCGACTGTAGCGGACGGCAGCTTCCGAAGAATGATGGGGTACATAATGGCATCCCACTGATCCGTAGGTAGGCCCATCACATTTAAGGCCCGCAATGTACTACGCACCACATCGATAAAATCGCGTATTCTCCGTTGTGACTCACTTGGATGTTCTGGCAGATCCAGTAGTCTATTTATGTGTGCTTCAACTAAGCGTCGTGGATTGTCATACCTGCGCTTTAGCTCTGCTCAAAGCTGCTCGTAACCCCCAGTGCAAACGCCAGCTACCATGGGTACAGCATCCGCCCTTATGCATTGGCGCAAACGACTAAGCTTATATGTTGGGTCGAACTCTGCTCGGTTGTGAACAAGGGATTCGAACATATCCTTGAACACTAGCCAGTTCTCTTGTTGTCCATCGAAAATTGGTAGCTTTATGGGGTCAAGCTTCATTTCTGCCATTCTGCGAACTGAAGCCACATCTTCCTTTGCAGCCATTCGCAACCGTTGCAGTTTAGTGGACACCACTCTATAGGCTAGTTCCATTTTTGCTAACAATGCGTCGTGGACAGCAAGCTCTTCGGACTTGGCTGCGCCAACCAACACCATATGGTTATCCATGAAACGAGTAAAGTGCGTGGAAAGCATTTCCACCCTATGATCAATTTCAACTATGTCTGGTGCATAATTTTCAGCTTCCACTTCGCCCTTGATCCTGAGAATCGAAGATTGTGATGCTGAGCGCAAGTTAAGTTGAGCCATTGCTATTTGGATATAGTCTAGCCGAAGTTACACGTAGCGGCCAAATATATATATATCTATATACAACGGCGAATGCGTTGCCGTTACCGTAGTTATAAAAACCACAAGTTGTCGCTAGCTCAACAACAGCGCAAAATCGTTGGAATTTACGGTCCGTTATCTTATGTGCAGATGTCCGCCAGCTATTGGTTAACGTGAAAACCTTGACAACTTAAGCGAAAGCGGGTGAATTGCACTCGAAGCGATGATCAACGAATTCCAAAAATACCACGTGTGAGATCAATCCCCACAGGAGGCACCAAAATGTTCGCGAATTAAAAAAGGAGTCGGGTTACTTTTCTAAGAATCTTTATTGGGTTGTACTCGTTGCCTGAGAAAAAGCTAATTCAAAGAACAGCAAACCAGTGATGTGTCGATGTCAGAAAACTTAGAGCAAAATCGATGAACTTATCGGAACTGTTAGGTTATCGCCAGGGTTGCCGACTTGTATGTTGAACAAATCTCAAACACATAGTATAAAGGAAAGTCGAGACTTTTTGTACGCGATAATCTTGAAAACTACTGAACGGATGTTGACGACATTTTTTCTATTATACTCTGTATCGACAGGAGAGGGATCTTTTTTTATTTAGAATTTTAATAGGGTTGCCACCTTTCTCAAAAACTATAAGATCCGCACCGTTCGATGGATTAAAAAGATGAGGTGAGGTGGCAAATGAAACGGATTGGCCTCTAGAAATGCACTAATATATTTTTTTTAATAGGGTTGCCACCTGTTAATAAAATTACCATATTCAATCATAATAAGCGTATCAGTTCTGTACCGTCACTGTCAAACGAAAAGACTTAGCCTCTGGATGTGTAATAATGTGTTATTTTTCTGAGTAGGGTTGCCACCTGTTTAAAAACTATCAGATCTTCACCGTTCGTTGGATAAAAAATAATATACCAAATGAAAGTGCATGGCCTTCGCATGTACAAAAACTTAAAGTTTTTTGGGTAGGGTTGCCACCTATTTAAAATTACTATCTTTTATACATAGTATAAAGGAAAGGCGAGATATTTTAACCTCGCTACTGAACGGATTTAGACAAGATTTTTTATGTATATAATAAACGAAGTACATGATGACATGATTTCTTTCTCCAAATACGTTAATGTACATACATATGCATATATTCAGCGCGTGGCGAAGCCTCGCGCATTCGTGGCCGGCTAGTAAACATATAAATTTAATACAGCATTTATATCTTAAAATAATTTGTAGTTTACGGTAAAAAACACATTACCGGTAATAACTTTTCTGCAAATCGGACAAGACCCAGATTCTACAATTTCCCTTGAACATAATGCATGTAGCAAATGCTTGCATGGTAAAATGCGGACTATAGCCTTCCGCTTCATGCTGATTTGGCAATCACGCATTTATATTTATATTTTCTCATTCAGTTTAATTACTATAAAAAATGCTTTAGGTGCAACAAATCACAATCGAATGAAAATTACAAGACTTTGAACTTGATAAAATAATAAATAATTAATAAAAAAAATTGATATTAGGTAACAACTAAAGCTAATGTAAAGTATGTAGTTTGCCATAAATACCAGCAAAAAGCGGAAGGATATATACTTGTACATAGTCCGCATTTTACCGTGCCAGCATTTATTACATGACGGGGGAAAAGCGACAGTTGTTGGTGGCGATTGTGGCAGAGCAATTCAACATTATACCCTTTTCATCCCGATGCACTAACTTTATTCGATAAGCCAGTTGGAACATAATTTAAATCTGCATTCATTATTTAATTGGTTCATTCTGAAATGTATATGTACCCATTGCGAACACGGTTGCCGTTTTGGTCCAAATGGACCAAATTTGGTCCATTTATTTTCGTTTGGTCCATTGGTCCAATTCTTTTTAAAATGGTCAATTTCACAAGCTTTTGGTTAGGTTATTATCACCCTTTCACTTTATGCAACAGTTTCGCGTTGTGAATTTTTTCTATTTAATTGATAAATATTCCGCCCTATGTTGAATATCGACATCGTCAGTAAAAGTGACGATATGGCCATCGTGAGCCATGCCACTGATTCGCTGACGATCGTCGACGATGACGATGATAGGGCCCATGGGTAACACCTGCTAAAAGTGTGAACTTGCCTTGCCACTGATCTTCAAATATGGTATGGCTAATCATCTGTCAAAGCACGCTTCAAAAAATATCGCGGTTTCTTGCTAATTTCAATTACTCGGTGACCAATATAAAAGGGCTGGCAAAAATATGGAACGGTAGCAAAACTTTAATCGTAGCATTTAGCACATGAAAATAATATTCGATTTCAATCGAAAAGATATCAAACATTTTGAAATTATTACACCACAAAAAGTTCTTCCTGATACTGATGTATCAAATTGAGGCTGAGTTAAGGTAACTTCAAAACGTGTACCAATTGAGAACGTTTTTGCGATCATGTAAGTTTGATTAAAAATGGATTGGGTGAAGCGGCCTTTGGGGAATTGTGTGATTTAGTTCATAATATTGTTAGTCTGCCTCACAGTTCCGCCGCAGCTGAGCGCAAATTTTTTGGTTTAGCATTAATAAAAACGAAATTAAGAAACAAATTATAATTAAAACCTTTAAATAATATAATGTTTATAATATTCAATTGTAATTTACTTTGGATGCAATATAAAAAAAAAATCATTATAAAAACTGAATTGGCATATTTTCTTGATAAAGAACTTCTTTTATGTACTTGTAGGTGATTTGGAAAGGATATTAAAAAAGTTAATTTACTTAAAATTGATAATTACATATATACTATTTAAATAATTACAATAGGTAATAATTTTCGTCTTCTGAAGTACATTTTCCGGTTTCGGAAGTACAATTGACTATTCTGAAGCGCAATTGATTATTCTGAAGTACATTTAACTATTTCTGAAGTACAACTGATTATTCTGAAGTACATTTGTCGCTTTATGAAGTACTCTTGGAAAAGGTGTAGTACTCACTTCTGGCGAGTCGTTAGTGGTACCAGGACGGGTACTAGTCACAAAATAAATAAGGGTTTATTAACGAATTCCAGCAACAAAAAGTGGCCTTCTTGCCGTATTAAATGCGCGTCGTTCTACTTATACCCAGGGTTGCCAGGTCAGAAGCTCAATAAAACCTGACACGATTCGTTTGTAAGGGAATGTGTGAAGGGAGAGGCAAACATCATATTCCTTTTTATTGCTGAAACTTTTAGAAATCTCTGGAAGAAAATTTGAAATACATGAATTATGTATAATGCATCACAGAGTGGTTGGGTTAAGGGTGCCAATCCTACAAGAGATATAAATCATGTGTAATTAATAAATTTATAACTTCGTGGAGGGCTCCACTGAATATAAATTTCGTTGTACTAAACGTAGATTTGTTAATATAAATAAAGTTGTATCATGTACGTCAGTCCTTCATTCAACTTTAACAAATATTTTTCATTTGGATTACAGTGTTTAATAACTTTTTATTATCTTTTATTTAACTTCACACATTTATGGTCCGATTTCGTTCATATTAGGAGTGTACATTACCTACATTACAAGAGATAACTACACAAAAAATTTGGCCGATAGGTGGTACGGGGGTCGAAATATTTTGAAAACTGCATCTATGGTCTATTTTAGCTTATATTTAGAAAATATATTACTTCCATGAAAAGAAATCACTCCACAAAATATTTTGTCGATTGGTGGTGTAGGAGTGAAGATATTTGGTATATTAACTACATGAAAAGAAATAACTCTAAAAAATGTTTGCCGAAAAGTATCGCGGTGCTCGGTATATTTCCAAAATTTAATAGGTCAAAGTTCAGTTGTAATTACATTTTGTTTAAATTGTTAACGTTTGATTCTTGATTTTGTTCTGTTGTCTCATATGCAGTGTAAGTTCTGTCTATTGTCTCATATCCAGTGTTCTATCTGTTGTCTCATATGCAATGTAAGCTCTATTGTATTTTATACTTATATTTGTTGTACTGAAAAAGAAGGTAATTCTTATGTACTAATATCACCATTTTGATAATAAATGAAATGAAATGAAAGCATTTGTCAAGGTTAATAAAAGCTAAATGATAACGGTATTAATTTTCATTGGGGATGTGTACCTAAGTACATATGTATATTTATTTTAGTAATTCAACTTTTAATGCACATGCTACATAAGAGTTTGTTTTAAAAATATTTTTAAATTATTTTATTTCGTTAAATTGCGAGCAAAATAACGAGTGTTTAAACCAGTGATTCCCAAAGTTGTACAGGTGGACTCCCAGGGGTCCACGGGAGACTCGCTGAGGGTCTACGTTGGCGTGAAAAAAATATGGGGGTCCACCAATTGTAAGTGGGGGTCCACTATCTGGCTTCGATAGTAAAGAACCCAAATGGTTGCTTGATAGCCTCATTATTTAACAATATTTTTTTTTGAGTGGTGTATAGTGCTCTTGACGCACTGCTTCACTTACCATAACTTTGTGTCTTCATACTTGGGGAATCCTTAAAGACCACCTGCAGACAAAAATAAAGGGATGTTGGTATATCACTGGGGCGAGGCGAAAACCGCTTGCGGCAGAGATTTCAGCACTTGTGTCTTTTCAATTATACAGGGGACAGACAACCTTTGGCAACCCTTTGTGGCAGCTATCGATTCTGTCGTGCCTCCTAATTCCAAACTGATTTTACGTGTTCTTAGCATTGATAGAACACATTTATTTATTATTGGGCTTATACCCTTGCTCATCAAGGCATCATCTATTGCCTTATATAATGTGTTATCAAAAGCCCCCGAAATGTCAATGAAAGGCCACAAAGGGCTATATTTTTAGACTCTAGACCTTTCTCAATTTTTGAGGTGAGGCTATGAATGGCTGTCTCAGTGGATTTGCCTTGTTGATAGGAAAATGGGTTCTTGTTCAGAGACTGTTCCCTTAGGTTGACTTCTGTGATATACTGATCCAGTATTTTCTCCATGCCTCAGGCTAGTTGGTCGGTAGGACGATAATTGTTGTTCCAGCTTACGTAATAATAATAATAATAGATTGGCGCTCACACATATGTTAGTGTTTGGCCGAGCTTCTGCTCCGACTTGTGTCGTGCGCCTTGATGTTGTCACACAAATCGGAGGGACCTACAGTTTTACGCCGACTCCGAACGGCGATTGTATTTTTATGAGAGCTTTCATGTCAGAAATACACTCGGAGGTTTGCCATTGCCTGCCGAGGAACGACCGCTGTTAACCTTTAACTATGGAGGTGAATTTTTTGACGTAGTCTGTGACCTGGTGGTAAATTTTACACCTTCGAATTTTAGTTAGAAATTTGAATACAAGTTGGTCATTTTATAATTTTTTTTTCTTTTCAACTAAGCTACTATATTTTTAAGTTAAAATAAATACAAGTTTTTATTTTTTCTTTTAAAATCAACAAAATTCCCACTTTATTTCACAAGGATTTTATTATTCACAAGAACGAAAACATCACATAGTAAATTTATAAAAAAAAGTATAAAATAAAAATTAATCTAAAGTTTAAGGGACATTTTTTCACAGCCAAATATATATGTTTAATGAACTAAAAGAGATCGTATTAAAAAAATTTAATTTAAAAAAATACAGGTCAACCTTCCTTGAAAGATAAAGTTGCGGGGGGTAAATTTTACCACTACCACCACAGTTAAAGGTTAAGAAAAAACATTTTTTTATATTTTTTTTGCGATGTTGCTTTGACCAGGGCTTGAACCCAGGTGCTGCAGAGTGGAAGCTCGCACTGTTTACCACTACGCCACAGCGGCCGGCGGCTTATATGGTTTTGGTAAAAATACGACCTTAACCTCAGACCATCTGCTGGGAATAATACTCAGCAAGAGCGAAGCTCTATAAGGTTTGGAGAGGTGTGGGGCTATCTAGTTTATTCCATGTTGAAGGAGACATGGATAGACCCCATCTGGTCTTGGCGATTGGTATGGACTAAATGTTGATAGAGCCCGCACACGTTCTACAGTGGTGAGCTTTGTAGCAAGGCTTATTTTCATTCCGAAAGTGGGTGTTGGGGCACCCACTTCTGGTCGACAGTAGCATAATGCAGAGCCCATGAAATTAGTACCTAGCAAGAGTCTGCAGGTCTTTTCAGAGTGCCGATTGTGTTCTTGTGATCCCTTGTTAGAGCTTTTTGGAGGCGTACTGCCTCTGGGAGGCTGTTAATTTCGCCAACTAGCTCGTTTGGATCTCCTTAACTCCGCATCCCGGGCGGAACGAGCACCCATCAAAGATAGGCTTTACAGCACTATCGTGACTGCTCCTGACCGCCTTTAAGATCGCTCCCTGGATGGCTCTCAGCTCTTCGGTGACAGGTAATAAGGTCAAATGATGCGAAATGAAGTCAATTGACATTATTACCTTTTCAAAAGCGAAATGAAGTCAACAAAAATTTGGAAATAAAGTCATTGACGCTATTTCCTCATTCAAATAGAAATAGCGTCAACAATACTTAAAGTATCTCGATTCATAGAAAAAAATGTTGTTCTTACAATAAACATTGCCCCGTAAGTGTTGTTTTTTAATAGATGAAAAAGGTGATTGCCAAATCATCAGTGTTGTGATATTAATCCACACACAATCATGAACTAACACCAGTTGATTTTATTAAAAAAATTTAAATTACGAATATGTAAAAACACGATGCGAAAAACTAAACGCCTGCGCACAGCTGGAATACGAGAAATATTTGAAGAAAGAGTGTAGAAATGATCCATAACTTGCAAAACACGTTTCGTTTCCACAAAAATAAAGCGAACACTATTAAATTGAAGAAACAGTCCATGTCCCGGAGAAACACTGAAAGAATTCTGTGTTTTAAATTAGCATATTTTGAACGAATTCGGAATGTCTAAGGTGGAAAAGAAACCAACCTTTCTATAAGAAAACAATTATAGAAAAAGAATTTTCTTACACTGTATTCATGTCTCCGCCAGCAATTTGTGACGACTTCATTTACAAGCAGCTAAGGAGAACGACGACACTATTTATTAGATGGCACATTCAACGAGCCAATGTGCCAAAATGCGGGTATAAACAATTATTGATTATTTAATATCGGAACCGAGATTATATAAGTAAATTGATTGGTTTTCACACACTTTTGAAACACAAATTATATGCTTTTTTACTGCAGACAAGTTGTTGCCCCAAAACACAGCAGAAATCTTCCAATCAGGGCTGGCAACTATCCTTAGTTATCAGGTACCATATTGAGGATAAAAAAGTGTTAAAATGTGCCAAATAAAAAATAAAAGTGCCAAAAAAGGTGTCATTCGTTTTAATCATTCACATTTAGCAATAAAATAAAGCTACATTTTCCAAACAAAAGTGCAATGATAAAATAAGATAAACCAGTTGAATAGCCTTTATAAATTAGAAAATTTTAGTTAAGAAAAAGAAGTGCACGCAAAGGATTTCACAAAAATGTATTGAAATGTAATTTTTTTACAAAAGTGCCATTTTGGCACTTTGTGCCAAATTGAAAAATTAAGTGCCATTTGAAGTAAAATAGGGACAAATGGCACGGTTTGAGCCGGGGCACCGAAATTGCGCATATGGAAACTGTGCATTTAGACATAATTTCGGTTTCAACCGAAACTGTGCATTAGATGACTTATTTTGCTAAAGTATTTCAGATCCTCTCTCCGGCAGCAGAATATGAAAATAGGGTGCTAAAGACCTAACAAAATGGAAAAAAAATTTCATTATTGCAAAAACTGAATGAGCTACTCCGAAAACCGCGATTTATAAGACTGTTTTGCTATAACTTTAGATCCTAATATGAAAAGACATTTATCTTACACAAGAAAGAAAAAAAAAAAATATCCAATCTCATGAAGAAGAAGCCGCTAAAGCGAATGGCGTACTCAGTTTTTTAATACAACTAACCAAAAAGTTACCCACACGGCCGAAAGTGACAATTTGCTACTATTTTTCACGAATTTTCGAATTTATTCGTTAGGATTTTCCAGATAGTAGTAATTTTTCCAAAACTAAAATATTTAAAATTGTAGCTAATTTAATGTAGTTTTTAAAAAAGTGAACGGATTTTCGATCGAATTATATTTGAACTGGTAAATTAGGCTTAAGTGAAGCCATCTTGAAAACCACTTTCAAACTTGACAAACATCGTCAAAAATTTAAAAGCCAAAGCAGGAGTGGATAAAACTGTCGTACTGTAGAATACTGTAATCTATATTTACGACTGATAATAACATTATTATCTTACATAATCAAAAAAATAGACAATATTGATGCAAGCGATAATGGAGAAAACGACAAAGACTAGTAGTTACTTCCTAATTGGTAAGTTTCATTAATTGAATACATATAAAGAAAAGTGCACTTAATTTTAACTACAGAGAAAACACTGCGCAATTTCTCGAAATCAACGTTGCCTACTCGGGAGCACGTTCTGCGTCGGCTAATTAACCTTCGTTTAGAAGACAATTTAACAGTGAATGAAAGTATTTTTCGCGTCGTCGGTGAATTGGTAAACATTTGGTCGTGTTTAGGCGTCGTCACTAAGTTAAAGACAGCAGTGAAGCATGACGTTGCCAAGTTCTACACTGAATACCTTAACATTAAAAAAAACAAATTTGACAACAATGGTAAACGAAGAGAACTTAGAGAATCAAAATTTAAATCAACATTTCCCCTACTCTTCGACATTGTTGTAGACCCGATGAATGTTGTGGAGTTAAGTATGGATGCTTTTATTACAGAAAATACAAAGACATTTTTTGAGTCATTATTTGTGGACGCATCAAATTACAAAAATTTTTTGGAAATTGACCCCAGTCGCTGGATAAACAACCAAAATTATTTACGCGCTGAAGCAATAGTAAAAAAAATTATTGTTGTGAACGATACGGCCGAAAGGGCAATAAGTATGGCAACAAAGTTAAATGAAAAAGTAACCACTTCCGAAACCGAGAAACAGATGGTTTTTCAACTCGTAGAGGCGCATCAGAAAGTGTTTCCCTACCTAGCATCCAAAAACGACATTGTTAAAAATTTCAATAAAATTTAAAGTACGTATGTCAGACATGGCTTTACGTAAATCTAATTTATTAGTTCAAATATAATTTTATTTGAAATCTGTCAACTTTTTTTATGACTACATTAAATTAGCTACAATTTTAAGTATTTTAGTTTTGGAAAAATTACTACTATCTGTAAAATCCTAACGAATAAATTTGAAAATTCGTAAAAAATAGTAACAAATTGTCACTTTAGGCCGTGTGAGTAACTTTTTGGTTAGTTGTATTAAAAAACTGAGTACGCCATTCGCTTTAGCGGCTTCTTCTTCATAATATTGGATATATATTTTTTTTTTCTTGTGTAAGATAAATGTGTTTTCATATAAGGATCTAAAGTTATAGCAAAACAGTCTTATAAATCGCGGTTTTCGGAGTAGCTCATTCAGTTTTTGCAATAATGAAATTTTTTTTCCATTTTGTTAAGTCTTTAGCGTCCTATTTTTATATTCTGCTGCCGGAGGGAGGATCTGAAATACTTTAGCAAAATGTATGGAGAAAATAAGGCATCTACTGTGCATGTATGCTTTATTTCGGTTTTTACCATATGCATTATTTCGGTTTTAAACCGAAACTGTGCATGTATGCATTATTTCGTTTTTTTTCATATGCATTATTTCGCTTTTAAAACGAAAGTATGCATATGCATA
>NW_016157127.1:494949-495452 GCF_001687245.7 Rhagoletis zephyria | reverse complement strand
GAAACTGTGCATATATGCATTATTTCGGTTTTTTTCTAATATGCATTATTGCGGTTTTCAACCGAAACTGTGCATATATGCATTATTTCGGTTTTTTTCGTATGCATTATTTCGGTTTTTTTCATATGCATTATTTCGTATGCACAGTTTCCATATGCACAATTTCAGGGTGCCGTTTGAGCCAAGTTGACATCCCCGCTTCTAATAACTTACAAATATAAAAATGTGAAATATCGAGGGCTTGAATTCATTAATACCCTCTGTCTGCAATTTGCACAAAAACTAATTTGTGAATTTAGAAACCATCTGGGACTTATTACCTGNCATTAATATCACTGATGACAGTTAAAGCTTAGGTGGATTTTTATATCAGAATCTCATCTTTGTGAAAAGTGTGCAGATAGGGGGTATTATTGAATATAAGCCCTCGATGTTTAAAATATATAAACATTTTATTTCAACGTATACAAAAAATAAATCTACCTACGTTACAGCACGGTAAT
>NW_016157127.1:463952-494891 GCF_001687245.7 Rhagoletis zephyria | reverse complement strand
TTAAATTGAAGAAACAGTCCATGTCCAAAAACCCCGGAGAAACACTGAAAGAATTCTGGTTTTTAAATTAGCATATTTTGAACGAATTCAGAATGTCTAAGGTGGAAAAGAAACCAACCTTTCTATAAGAAAACAATTATAGAAAAAGAATTTTCTTACACTGTATTCATGTCTCCGCCAGCAATTTGTGACGACTTCATTTAAAAGCAGCTAAGGAGAACGACGACACTATTTATTAGATGGCACATTCAACGAGCCAATGTGCCAAAATGCGGGTATAAACAATTATTGATTATTTAATATCGGAACCGAGATCATATAAGTTAATTGATTAGTTTTCACACACTTTTGAAACACAAATTATATGCTTTTTTACTGCAGACAAGTTGTTGTCCCAAAAGACAGCAGAAATCTTCCAATCACGGCTGGGNTTTTTATATCTCATCTTTGTGAAAAGTGTGCAGATAGAGGGTATTTTATTGAATATAAACCCTCGATGTTTAAAATATATACAAATTTTATTTCAACGTATACAAAAAATAAATCTACCTACGTTACAGCACGGCGGGAGACGGGGAAAGGGGGGCCGGGGGGCCGCGGCGTAGTGTAACGTGGTATGGGGCGCTGACGCGGGCCGCCGCGAAGCTAAACAAATTTAATGTTTGAAAGAGAAATAATGTCAATGGATTTTATTTCGTTTTTAAAAAGATAATAATGTCAATTGACTTTATTTCGCACCAGGGTGGGAAATAAAGTCAATTGACCTTATTTCCATTGACCTTATTACCTGTCACCCAGCTCTTCTACCATATGGTGGTAGGGCATGGCTTACAACCATGCAGAGGTGGTAAACGAACTCTGCCATTGGCCACAGTGCCTACCCACCTTTTTTAAACAAATAAATATTTTTTTTATATAAATACATACATGCAAACATACTGGTCAAATCATATGTCATCATGTAATTCGTTTATTATATATTTAAAAAATCTCGTCTAAATCCGTTCAGTAGAGTGGTCAAAATATCTCGACTTTCCTTTATACTATGTATAGAAGATAGTACTTTAAAATAGGTGGCAACACTACTCAAAAAATTACAGTTTTTATACATGCGAAGGCTATGCTCTTTCATTTGGTATCTCTTTCTTTATCCAACGAACGGTGAAGATCTTATAGTTTTTAAAAAGGTGGCAACCCTACTCAGAAGTATAATACATTATTATACATCTAGAGGGTAGTGCTTTTCTAGAGGCCGATCGCTTTCATTTGACACCTCACTTTTTGTAATCCAACGAACGGAGCAGATCTTAAAGTTTTTTAGTTTATGTATAAATAATTCAAATTTGAAACAGCCCGTATAAAGAAACCCAGCCGACTTTTAAGGGCCATTCACATACAACTTTCCTCGCTTTGCTTGACAGTTCAAACTTTGACAACAAAGCGTGAAGCGCAGAAGGTATGCTACAATAAACGCTTTGGCAGCTTTTGCGTTCTCCTTTTCCTCCATATTTTTTATCTGTAAAATAGATAACAATATAATAATATGCATTAATAATAGCAATAAAAATTACTATTTACCCTATTTTTGTTATTAAATGCAAATGCAAGCGCACGAGAAAAGATACATGTAGACAGCTAATTGCCAAAGCGGGCAAAAGTTGAGAGTTGCCCAAGATTTTGCTTCGTTTTGCTTTGCTTTGCTTCAAACGTTTTTTATGTGAGCATACTCATGCATATGCCTACAGCGATCTTATATGTCAAAGCAAAGAACTATCAAGCAAAGCGAAGAAAGTTGTATGTGAATCAGCCTTTACTTCTCGTTTAATGGGGGATGCGTTTATACGTGTTTTCCATATATGTAATAGTTACTTCTATATTGGCAGTAAGCTAGCTTCTCAATGTGTAAGCATTCCGAAATCAGAGCGAGACAGTCTAGTACTGTTTTTGTCAATGTATTGTGTACTTGAGTGCCGTTTTTGTAAATGTGTTGTGTACATGTTTATTTATAAACGTATGTGTTCCTTTTCTTTCGTACGTGTTTATTGATATATCTGTACTGTAGTGTTTTCGGACGGTACTAGCTCTTACTGCCAATATAGGAGTATTACATATATGGTGTTTTCTAACCGATGCACACTGGCCGAAATTGGATTTTTTTTGGCATAAATTCAAGATTTTTATAGCAATATATTCTTGATATCAGTTATTTTTCTAAAAGTACATATATCAACTAAGAAAATGTCCCAATAACAGATTTGAAGTTGCAACCTTGTGCTCTTAGTTTGCCTTCAAAGTCATGTGTCTGATCAGCTGTTATTTTGCCAGATTTGGAGCAAAACTATTAGTACACTTTAAAGTCTTGTGAACGATTGTGTTATTATAAAAGAAAGAAAATCAGATATGGATAATGAAGGTCAAAGTATGTTCAATACAGTGAGTTAATGGTTATATCGTGTGTGTGTTAAATGTTGCTTTTATTTAATATATTTGTAGTGCANGCGTTGTTATACAGGTAATTAAGCAAACGGGGAGGTATATAACTATTTATTGTATGTACATATGTACCAATGTGAACATATATGTCGCGGTACAATTTTCTAGCATTGCAAACTTTCCGAAATTGGATTTTTTTGGCATAAATTCAAGATTTTTATAGCAATATATTCTTGATATCAGTTATTTTTCTAAAAGTACATATATCAACTAAGAAAATGTCCCAATAACAGATTTGAAGTTGCAACCTTGTGCTCTTAGTTTGCCTTCAAAGTCATGTGTCTGATCAGCTGTTATTTTGCCAGATTTGGAGCAAAACTATTAGTACACTTTAAAGTCTTGTGAACGANTTATTAGTAAATTTTAAAGTCTTGTGAACGGTTTTGTTATTATAAAAGAAAGAAAATCATGTATGGATAATGAAGGTCAAAGTATGTTCAATACAATGAATTAATGGTTATATCGTGTGTATGTTAAATGTGGCTTTTATTTAATATCTTTGTAGTGCATATTTAAAAAATAATACTTAAAAATATGTTTGTGTTCCGTGGAGTAGAACTAGCAAGCTGACAAGTTATTAGACGAGCTAATAATACAAAAATGCTTACTAATAATTAGATTTTATTGGCCTAGTAACAGTTTTTGCTTGCTCATTTTTGCCCATTTTAACAAAATTTTAAATTTTTAGTGAAGTTCGAATTTCCACATGCAGAGCTTCTAACTATTTGGTGTAGAAATAATAAGAAAAAAGACGCGATAACAGAGTATATCTTTACCAGAATTGGGAAATCTCTTTTAAGTATTGATAAAAAAAGAGAAATACGCAAAAAAGTAGCAAACTTTGTCGCTTTTACTACACTAAATTTACGGAAATGCAATCGACAATTGAATCGACTGAAGGTAACGCATTCACAGTGGTTATCGGGAAATATAATCATAATTGTTGACAATAATAACACAAAAAAGCCCAATAATGTAGGACGACCCCATTTAACTTATAATGACGCTGGACCCCGATTGAAACGGAAATTGGCTAGCGATCTTTCGAATGAGCACGATACTTCGCTAGTTGTANCGCCCAAAAGGTTAAAACAAAAGCTTTGTTCAAAGGATCCAATACCAATATCTCCAGATGGAGCCCTTGCATTCTTGCTCGATAATTCATATACTAAAAAACAATATAACAGCATGAGAGCTTTAAATAAACAACAACACTGCAATATATACCCAAGTTATGACAGACTTGTGGAAGCTAAATTGAAATGCAGACCCCTTGGAATAAGCATCGATGAAACTGTCGCTCAAGTTTCATTGCAGAATTTATTGGACCACACCGCCAAACGCCTAATTTTAGTACAAGAACAAGTCTTCATTAGTTTTCCTGAAATCGCTGAACTTAGGCTTATTGTGAGCTATGGATTTGACGGGTCGACTGGCCAAAGCACTTATAAACAAAAATTTGCAAATGATCCGTATGCTCTTGATCAATCTTTGTTCGTTACCACAATTATACCTTTAAAACTGAGTGAAATTTCAGGAAGAGTGATTTGGAATAATTCCACTCCACAGTCTGTGCGGTTTTGCAGACCACTAAAAATACAATTTATAAAGGAAACAAGGGAGCACATTTTAATGGAAAAAGAAGACTTGGATCTACAAATAGGAAATTTAAAGCCATTTATTTATACAGACTTCGGCAACCGAAATATCACGGTGTTCTTTGATCTCCATATGACTCTAATAGACGGAAAAGTGTTAAATATCTTGTCAGGTATTAAATCTTGTCAATTATGTCCCATCTGTGGAGCAGGACCTAAAGCTTTCATGCAAACAAAAGACGTAAACTCTGCACATTTTAAGGCAAGGCCTGATAAACTGAAGTATGGCATTAGTCCCCTTCATGCTTGGATAAGAACCTTGGAGTTTGTTCTTAATGTGTCATATAGGATTGAAGTAAAAAAATGGCAAATAAGAGATGAAAATGATAAGAAAATTATTGAGGCCCGTAAAAAACTTATTCAAAAACGGTTATGGACGGAAATGGGACTTCATGTGAATAGACCAAAGCAGAGCGGTAGCGGAAACATGAATGATGGCAATACTGCCAGAAGAGCTTTCTCAGATGTTACGCTATTTTCTTCAATATTAGGGTTTGACACCGACTTACTGCACAGTTTTCACATGATTTTGATCGCCATTTCTTGTGAATACGAGATTAGCGCCCTAAAGTCTAAGCAGTACTCGGAAAAGACATATTCGTTGTATATGGAAATGTACCCGTGGTATCCGATGTCACCGACTCTACATAAAATTTTAATACACGGTGCACAAATCATCGCAGCCTCTGTAGTGCCCCTAGGCTGTCTTGGTGAAAGTGCTTCAGAATCCCGCAATAAATATTATAAGAGCGACAGGCGATCTCATGCTAGACAAAATAGTAGAACTAATAATATGGCCGACGTCTTCCAAAGAGCAATGGGTTCCTCTGATCCATTCCTTTCAAGCATATCTTTAAATAAGAGACAACAACAAAATCAAAAGAAAAAAATACCTAAAGAAGTTATTGAACTTTTGAAAGCTCCAAACGTTGAACCGCATTCCGACCATTTAAATACATCAGATTGCTCAACGGACACCGACTCTGATGCTGATTCTTTATGTGACATTGTGCTGCCATTTGATGTTCAGTTGGAGGTAGAAGAATGTTAAATATTAACAAAAAATACGTAGATATATGTACATATGTATGTATATAAAATTCGTATGAATAAAATTGTTTGTGGTTCTTATGAATAAAAACTTCGAAAGTATTTGCTTATTATAGCCGATTTGAAGTAAAGTTTTAACAGGTGGCAACCCTACCAAGAAATATAATATGTAAATGCACATCTAGAGGCTAAGTCGTTTCATTTGACAGTGACGGTGCAGAACTGATGCCTACGCTTATTATGATTGAATATAGTAATTTTCTTAATAGGTGGCAACCCAAGAATGATAGAATACAAGATTGCGCCAATCGAGCTGAGAGCAACTGGGTGTGACGTCACATTATTATAAGAATGAGAGTGTAAAGAATAATTTTGAAGAAGAAGAGGAAGAAGCGAACAAGTGGTGCGAAATAGTGATGTAAAACTAGGTTGAATTGTACCTACTCTTCACCTTCAATTTGAACGTACATCGGTACAAGCACATTATTTGGAACGTAGTAAAATATTGTTTCATGTAAGTCCAAAAGTTGTTATGGTACAGAAGGACGATGTAGTCCACCAACTATCAAAAATATATGCACATAAAAATACATGTTTACTGTTTAGGTACGTGTATCTACTTTTAGGTACAACTTTTCGGTATAATATGAAAATTTAATATTCATCACTAGTGCGAAAAAAGTATAATGTGACGTCAGCGAAAGGGTGGATGCTGTCAAATCGAGAAAGAGAGGATTAGCGGTCCGCGGAAGGCGCCACCTTTGTTTCGCTGCATCGTGGTGGCAACCCTATTAAAAACAAAAACATTAATAGTTTTCTATGGGCCAATGCCTTTCATTTGACACCTAATTTTTTGTAATCCAACGAGCGGTGTGTATCTTATAGTTTTTTAGACAGGTGGCAACCCTATAAAAATTCTAAATACCAACGGTAACTCTCCTTTCTATACAGAGTATACTATAGAAAATCTCGTCTAAATCCGTTCACTAGTTTTCGATATTAGCGCGTACAAGAATCTCAACTTTCCTTGAAACTATGTATAGATGATACAGAGGAGGGTGACAGGGCGTAATAATGATCTGATCGGCCCAACCTTCTTACCCTAACTTGCTACTAGCATGAATATCGTGTGTACCGATTTTGAGGACGATACCTTTATTTTTCGAATTTATGCCAAAAAAAATTCCATTCCGGCCAGTGTGCGATGTGAGAAATAAAAAAGCGATTTGTAAACAAATTCGAGTCAATACACTTTTAAAATCTGAGCGTATTGAAATTTGGTTTATGCATCCGTTTTGATTTACAGCGAATTGGGTCAAAGCGCTTTATGTGTCGGTATAAACAAACATATGTATATATGTTATTTTACAGCATTGGCCCCGATTTAGCTAGGTAACCCATGTTCACTTTGTCAATGTATATAATATCAAACATATAATCCTTAACATAGTCAAATAACAGATGGGGGTAGATATTTGTAATATTGATCTCGCACTATTTTTAATTAACTCTATTTCTAACATCTTCATTACAGGTGATTGTTCCGATATAGCAGACGAGATGTCAGCTGAGAGCAGGGGTGAGTACGAGTTGGTACAAACAAAGCGATTCCAATATTTTTTTTAATACTACCCGTAATTGCCTCGTTACCACGTAAATCTCGTAAGCTCAATTAATTTCGCATAGAAAACCGGTTTATTTATGAGTTTTATGCGGTTACAAGACGTTTACACATGTAGAAGAGCTAGTATCGCCAAGATGTCGAAATTCTTCGACATTTCATACACTTTTAAATTTTGCTTGTCATTAATATTGACACCTTTATGCGAATGACGATTTTGAAGTCCACCACCAAAATTTATAGCGATATATATAGTATCAAATTCCACTACCTTATTAGAAGTGGTAACAGATATAAGCGATATGGAAATCGCACTTTGTATGCGAGGTGCTTCATTTCTAGTGTGACCAACTATTTCATAGTTCAATGAAGTACAGCTTAGATTGGGTGAAGTTAACGCCGCGAGCCGATACGACATTTCGAATGCGGCTGATTTCGATACCTGAGAGCTCAGTGTTTTTTCAGGAGTGCGAGGCAAAATGCTTGCATCTTAGCCTCGCGAAGGTTGGACTGTCTAAAAGAAAGTGTGGAGATGATTCCATTTCATCTTCCTCTTGACAGCTGATACAAAAGGATCAGTTGAAATTCCTAGTCTCACCGCACGAATACCAATCGCACAATGGCCTGTCAGAACCCCCATCGCAATCTCTTGTGAGGTAACGTGTTTGAAAATGCCCTATAAAAACATTTGCTGCAGAAGATAAACGTCTTCTTTTCCTTTTTTGTGTCACAAAAGGACCCGGTTTCCCTTAGCCTAATAGCAGTTCGTGCTGCGACAACTCTGGCTGCAATAGCCGCAGGCGCCGTATTCAACATATGTCTGTTAAGCGCCAGTGTAGGTGTGGTTCCTAATGCTCCACTAGTTCCTGTTTTACAAGTGCAGCCTTCTCTAGTCAGCCTTGAAACAATATAGGCCTAAATATGGTTTCCTAGTGCTAATGCATTAATTTGGCCGAGAGACCTCACCTTTTACCGATCGCTCCCCTACCAGTACAAAGCAAACGACACCTTTCCTACCCTTGCATTTATTATACAATTATTCATCTTTATTCTGTCTATGATTTACAATCTTACAGACTAGAAATAGGCTAAAAAGTATTAAAAGTGACTAGTATGTGTAAACTTACAAAAAATAGGTTTCGAGAGATGATTTGAAAAGACTTCTTAGAAACGAAAATTCGATATCTAAGCTCTTTGAGATATTGTTAAATTCCGCAAGGCCTCGAAAAATAGGCGCAAAAAATGAGTAACGGCGGGAACGTAAAAGAGGATGCGAGAAAGAAGAGTTCTGAGAGGCACATTAAAGGTAACCTGCTCAAGAAGAGATGGGCAGTCAATGAAGCTAGAGATAAGATCGAAGATGAATGAGAGCAAATGGGTACGCCTTCTATTTTCCAACGATAGCAAATTTATTAGTTTACACTGGGAGTAATATGAAGGAATCGGATCTGAGAAGTTAAGAGAAGCGAGGGCAAGTCGAATAAACACCTTTTTAACTCGTTCAATCCTAGAAGCTTGACAATTATAAATAGGGCTCCATATAATAGAGGCATACTCAAGTTTAGATCGCACTAGGGAATTAAATAAGGCTTTCCGAGTGTAATGGTCTCTAAAATCTTTGGCATATCTACAAATAAATGCTAAATTACTATACACTTTTGGAAGTAAATGACAAACGTTATTTATAAATGAAAAATTCGAGTCAAACACAACACCAAGATCAACAAATTCGCTAACATAGGTAAGCTGATGGTTTACGAGGTAGTAATTTGAAGTAAGGATATTTTGAGATTTAGATAAGGTCATCCTAAAGCACTTTTTACATTCAAAAACAGTTTATTATATTCACACCAATCTAAATCTTCCTGAAGAAGAAGAACATCAGATGAGGTGGTTATTCTACGAAAGAGTTATACTTCTAAATATCATCAGAAAATACTGAAAATTCGCTTCAAATAATACGCCCTTTAAAATACCTTTAAGCAAGTTTTTTGTGCAGTATGTAATAAATAAATAAACTTTTTAAAGTTTCATAAATTGCGTTTTATTTACAAAAAATTTACAAAGAACTCAATATTTTCAACCGGCTTCAAAAAAGGGGAGGTTATCAATTCTTCGGAGTATTTTTTTTTTATGTATGCCACCGCATCACTTTGGACCGCGTGAACCAATTCCAATAATTCTTTTCTTTTTACCAGAAAGATGGTACCTGAAGGGTCGTCCCGTAATTTGGTTTAGATCCGATCATTAAATCATGAAAAAATTAACGGTACTCCTAAATTTGTATTTGAGAATTGAACCCCAAAACCTACCCCTTGTGCGCGCTAATGCTAAGTGCTCATATTTACTCAACTTTAAACACTTTGTGTGTAGTTTTTCTCTACGTGACAAATTTGGTATGTATGTAAAAGTAAACAGACAGTGTTTAATTTTGCACACACTAAGAGAGAAAACTGGTTACCTCTCTTTATGTGCGTAAATTTTAGCAAATATTTTTAAGAGGAAATTTTAAACATTTTATGTGTAAACTGTGAAATTGTGAACAGTAGATGTTTAGAACTCTAAAAACAAATTTGAAATTTGTTCTACGCCACACATATGATAAGTAAGAGTAAACAAGCAGTGTTTAATTTCATTAACACGGTGTGTAAATTTGCATTCATTAAGAGAGGAAACTGGTTACCTATCTTAATATGCGCAAATTTAAACAAAAATTTTTTAGAGTGTACAAAACCATGTTGGTGCTCAATTATTCTTTTGGCAAGAAAAGAGAGTTTAAAATGTATCAATTTTTCGAATAATTTGGAGCAGAGTGACAGTTTCGAAATAGGCCTAATATGTAATGTATGGGTAAAGTAGCCAGTTGCTCAGAAAAGAATTCAGACATAATGCAAATAAAACTTTCATAAGAGGCATTAACATCTTTTGAATTGAAGATACCACACCTATTTACGTCCTTTAAAGCCAGGGTTAAGACGTCGTAATCTGCATCACGAAAATTGTAGGAAATCCTATTATTTTGCCTCAAGGGAAGCTTATCAAAAAACTCCAAAGAAATGATAAGGGGATTATGATGCATATCAGGATAACATATCGGAGTCTTACATTCAGTGAGGTTAGATACCAAATTTTCGTCTACAGACACAAGATCTAATAATTTAGATAACTTATTGAATATGCAATTAATTTGTGTAAGATTAAGGCTATCAGTATCTCGGTATTTCCTATAAGTCTGGAAAATGTTGGAATCAAAGTATTCTTCGTTGAAGAAATTACTATTAAACCAAGTTTCCACAAAGATATATTTGTCATAATCCACACGTGAAGAACAAAGAAAGACTTCTTTAGCTTTAGTGCGCATTCCACCCATATTATGGAAGTATATATTCAGATTTTTGGATGTATATCCAGCATTAGACGGTATAACACTATTTGGAACTTCCTTGGTTAGCTTCTGGTAGAAAAAATTTAAAGGAGCGCACAATGATATCAGACGGCCACACATTTGGATTTAAGATGTGAAGATGTCAATCTTAAAGCTCACGCTCCGAAGACTCTCAAGTGGAGTTCCTTTTTTTACTAATTTGTAGCAGGTGAGGCGTATACTATCGATCTTTGCATGTATCTACGCAATGCGTATGTATCTACGCAATAAGGTTTTCCTCAGATACAGTCGGTTTAAAGGAAGAAATGTGCAACCATTTCTTCTTAATGACCACATCCAGATCTGTATTATCACTACGCCCATGAACAATGTTTATGCGTAGCTTATTAAAATTTCGCTTATTTAAATTTCGGACAAACGTCCAATCGTCACCATCTTCATTACCGGCCGCAATAGCATCATCCGATTTATCTGCACTTCGTTTATGTATGTTGCCATGTGTTCCATTCATACCACTTGTAGTTGACATTGTACTAACAGCATCCGGCTTGGCAGATGAAGATTTAACAGGAGGAACTCCGGAAGAAACCTTGAACTTGAAACTGTTACTGGCTACCTGACAGCACACTGCAAGTTAACGTACCGATTGATTGAAGGGTCTTTCTGTAGAGACTTACTGAAGGTTTTGTGGGCCGGTGAAGGAAACCCCAGAGTATATTCTATGTGCCTATCCACGAAGCATGAATAGTAGATTGATGCACCTTGGAGAAGGATTGACTTCTCCATCTAAAATTTGGAACAGGGCATCATCCAAAGTGCTGAGCTTTTTAAATAGCCTAAGGTTGGAGCGATTACAATTAGGATTTAGCACAATATATCTTCTTAAGTCGCAACGCGGGTATCTCCGACGAAATAATGATAATATACTCACTTGACACTCGGGTGTTTTGACGGCGAAAAAGGATGCGTGAAAAAGAATTGCGAAAAAAGACGCGTAAACATGGATTCAACTTCATTCCGGAAAAACTGTTTGGGGAATTCGTATACTCGCAAACATAGTTGACCGCGAAATAAGTTTTCTTCGTCTTTCTTTGCCCTCGCCTATGTTAAGAGTCCTTCTTCGCCGAAATTTTTTACGCCTCTGTTTTCGCTGTCAACTTTTGAGCTCGCGTCTTTATTCGTATCTAATGACGATATGTATGTATGTACAGTAAAATGAATCGCTATACGCAGTTAATTTGTTTTTATTGTACTATCTGAGTTTTAGTTTTACTAAATGTTATGTTAGCTATGTTTTTAATAAATTTGAGATTGAAAAAAATATTGAAACTCAAAAAAATGTTTGGTAGGTTTTGGTTGGTTATGGTAGGAGATTTTGGTAGGAAAAAAAAATGTGTCCGTGGCAACGCTGATTAGCGGCAACAACAGCATTAGCAGTACGCGGTGTTGATGGCTTCGTGGTGGTAGTAGTAACAGCAGGCTAATTGACAGTGCAATCTGAGACAGCATTTGTGTCCATGAGGCCACCAACTTGACGCACAGTATTATAGCCATTCGAAATAGTATTAGTAATAATATTCGTATTAGTATTAGACAACAAAACAGTATCAGCGAACGACGAGCAAGATGGTCTAGTACAATGGTCGGCAAAGCTGACTCACGTGAGCAGTACGCTCATCACACGGATTCTTAAGGTCTGATTATGCATACTTCGCATAACTTCGCACAACCATTTGTACCAGTGCAATATAAATGTAACTTAAGAAAATATGAAGCAAAATTTAAACTCAACAGATTGCTAAGTTTTTAAATGTTCTGCTAATTTCTGGGTAATGGAATAAAAGCAAAATACGTGCAAAGTACATACGAAATTACAGTTTGGAGTTTATGCGAAGTTGTGCGAAGTTATGCGAAGTGTGCATAATCAGACCATTACGCTCTTCAAATCAGTGTTGTTCAGACAGCAACGAAGCAACATAAGCGGAGCTACGTTGGTTATTTTCTTAGGCGACAGTAGTTGCTTACATATGTATGTACGATTAAAAATTACCTTTAAAAAATAATTTATGATTTCAAATACTTTTGGTGAAATGCAATGCCTAACAGATTATATGCTTTAAGAAATGAAGTATTGCAGTTTTTACAACTTGAGAATTTGGTCGGAGTAGAAAATTGTGTACAAGCTTTACAGGACAATGAATTTATTTTGGATTTGGCATTTCTCTCTGATGTATGTAATCATCTAAATGAACTAAATTTAAAGTTACAAGGAAAAGAAAAAACATTACCCAATTTATTTAAAATAGTTATTAATTTTCAAACAACTTTATTTTTACTTTTAACTGAAGTTGAGTCTGGAGATTATTCAAATTTTCCACAAACCCTCAAAGTTATTGCCGAGACTAAGATCCATAAAAAACATGATCATGCTAAAATTTTAGAAACTCTTTTCTTCAATTTGATGACAGATTTAAGGACTTCAAAAATATTCACCATTTCATAGTTCTCTTTGAAAATCCTTTCAGTTGTGATGTATCCAAATATGAGTTTAAAATTCAAGTAGAATTAATACTTCTGCAAAGTGAAATGGAATTTTTTAATGGAGCCGACATTATTGGGTTCTGGAGAAATTTAGATAACTCACTTTACCCTTAACTCAAAGAAATTTCTTTCCAGCTTTTATCGTTTTTTCCTTCAAGTTACTTTTGTGAGCAAATTTTCTCTGATTTAAAATTTGTCTGCTCTAAGAAACAGATTAAAAGCGNACCATTTTTTATGAAAAATGCAAAATAAGCTTGCAAATCGCAAAAAACCTCAAAAAAAAAAAANATGCATTGAAACCGTATTTTAAGTTTTTGAAGTTTTTTATTCGCCTTTTATTTTGTAAAGCTAGTCTACAGTTCTCAAGAAAACCAAACCATTCGTGTAAAATGACGTCCAAGAACTTAAAAAAAAAAAAAAAAATGGTAAAGTACTTTTCCAACCAACAGAAATAATGAAAAAAGTTCTTTTGATTTCTGTTGACAGCAATATTCAAAGCTAAACGAATAGCCCAGTAAATAAGACTTTTTCTTAAAAAAAATTTGTAACAGCGATTTTTTGATGCAGTTACTTCTATTTTACACGTAGATCATGGATCTACAGTCTCGCCCCTAAATTTCGTTTGGCAACATTCCGCCATCTTGGATTTTATGTTTTTGGGGTTTTTTTGCGATTTGCAAGCTTATTTTGCATTTTTCGTAAAAAATGGTTTAATGCAAGTATATGTATAGAAAATTTAATTTGTCACATTTGTTATATAGAAGATTTTTTTAAAATAACATTTTTTTATTGTAAAAAATTAGCAAAAACTGCGAAAAAATTTTACATTGTCACGGTTTTCGCCATTTTTTGGCAATTTCGGTTTAAAATAGATAGCATATTGAAATTCCAAAGTTGTAGAGAATTTTATTCTTCACAACTTTTATACCTACATTTTTTGTACGACGCTTAAATCACGGCCGGGCACGCGATAAACATAGCGATGTACGGGATGCGCCGTAAAACTTATTTCCACACCTTCATCTGCTTTAATTAAAAAACACGTTGCCCGTGGATTAGGCCTACTGGGGAAACCACGTTAAAAATCGCGCCGAAAAACTCTAGCTTAGCGGTGGTGTGGAAATAGTTTTACGGCGCATCCCGTACATCGCTACGTTTATCGCGTTCCCGGCCGTGATGTAAGCGTCGTACAAAAAAAATTTTGGGAAGAATAAAATTCTCTACAACTTTGGATTTTCAATATGCTATGTATTTTCAACAGAAATCGCCAAAAAATGGCGAAAACCGTGACAAAGTAAAATTTTTTCGCAGTTTTTTGCTAATTTTTTACAATAAAAAATGCGGTTTTTAAAAAACCTTCTGTATAACAAATGTGGGAAATTGCATTCTCTACATATTTGTGTTTAACCATTTTTTATGAAAAATGCAAAATAAGCTTGCAAATCGCAAAAAACCTCAAAAAAAAAAAAAAAATCCAATATGGCGGAATGTTGCCAAATGAAATTTAGGGGCGAGACTGTGGATCCATAATCTACGTGTCAAATAGAAGTAAACTTCATCAAAAAATCGCTGTTAAAATTTTTTTTAAATTTTCCTACCACATTTATCAAATTTTAGTAGTGTAGCAGGTGTAGATTGAAGAGCAACAGATGACAGCGATGTAGGCGCAGTAACAGAGGTGTATGTTAGAGCTGGGATACTATCGATAGTAATATCTATTGTATCGATAGTTGAAAACTCGCACCACTATCGATAGTTTTTGAAAACCATCGATGTCGGTTTTTAGAGAAACTTCCCAATATTTCCTCACATCTCTTCAAAACTTCATGGCTTGAGGCTAAACTCAATTGTAAGTAGAGGTAAAATTCTAAAATATTCATACATTACAGGGAATCACATTTTTAGGGAAATTTAAATACATTGGTGATGGCGATTGGGAAAAACGGAGAAATACTTGCAGTGTGAAAAAGGTAATGAAATGTATATAAAAACATAGGTGCATAAAACATGCATGAGTAAGTAACTGCGTGTTTTTTCTAAAATATGAATTGACAATTGAATATTGCATTGTAATACAGATGCGAACGATAATGCGGTTGCAAGCATAAATATCTCCGACTCTCCAGATGAAGAAAACAATGTGGCAATAAAGCCGCGTAAACAAGGTTCGGTAATATGGAACTGCTTCAAAAAATGCAAAGCAAATTCCAGCGCGAAATGTTGCTCGTGTGGCAAAATTTATAAAACAAGTGGAAATACATCAAACCTGTTTGACCATATGAAAAGGTTTCACCCGACTCAGCTGGAAACGTCAAATTCTAAATCTAATATTCATAGGTTCTTTAAACCAGCAGAATCTGATTCGTACGGGTATTATTCAGTGAAAAAGGCGCAAATTGATGCTGCGTTGGCGCGCATGATGGCCGTTGACGTGCAATCTTTTCGCGTAGTAGAAGACAAAGGTTTCCGCGAACTTATTGCAGCTTTGGACCCTCGGTACAAATTGCCATGTAGACGTTCTTTACAAGAAGTTCACATGAAAAATATGTTTTCAAGCTTACAAAAAAAGTTAAAGGTACTTGTAGCCAATATCGCGTGCTGCGCAATCACCACGGATGGCTGGTCTTCGCGAGGTAATAGGCATTATCTTGCAGTGACTCGTCACTTGATAACAAGCGAATTAAAACTACAGTCTGCAGTATTGTCCACTACAAAACTGCAATCAGATGAAAATCACCCCGCAGATAATATTGCAGGGTCATTGCGCGCTGTATTAGGGTCTGATTATGANTTTTGCGATTTGCAAGCTTATTTTGCATTTTTCGTAAAAAATGGTTTAATGCAAGTATATGTATAGAAAATTTAATTTGTCACATTTGTTATATAGAAGATTTTTTTAAAATAACATNACTTCATGGCTTGAGGCTAAACTCAATTGTAAGTAGAGGTAAAATTCTAAAATATTCATACATTACAGGGAATCACATTTTTAGGGAAATTTAAATACATTGGTGATGGCGATTGGGAAAAACGGAGAAATACTTGCAGTGTGAAAAAGGTAATGAAATGTATATAAAAACATAGGTGCATAAAACATGCATGAGTAAGTAACTGCGTGTTTTTTCTAAAATATGAATTGACAATTGAATATTGCATTGTAATACAGATGCGAACGATAATGCGGTTGCAAGCATAAATATCTCCGACTCTCCAGATGAAGAAAACAATGTGGCAATAAAGCCGCGTAAACAAGGTTCGGTAATATGGAACTGCTTCAAAAAATGCAAAGCAAATTCCAGCGCGAAATGTTGCTCGTGTGGCAAAATTTATAAAACAAGTGGAAATACATCAAACCTGTTTGACCATATGAAAAGGTTTCACCCGACTCAGCTGGAAACGTCAAATTCTAAATCTAATATTCATAGGTTCTTTAAACCAGCAGAATCTGATTCGTACGGGTATTATTCAGTGAAAAAGGCGCAAATTGATGCTGCGTTGGCGCGCATGATGGCCGTTGACGTGCAATCTTTTCGCGTAGTAGAAGACAAAGGTTTCCGCGAACTTATTGCAGCTTTGGACCCTCGGTACAAATTGCCATGTAGACGTTCTTTACAAGAAGTTCACATGAAAAATATGTTTTCAAGCTTACAAAAAAAGTTAAAGGTACTTGTAGCCAATATCGCGTGCTGCGCAATCACCACGGATGGCTGGTCTTCGCGAGGTAATAGGCATTATCTTGCAGTGACTCGTCACTTGATAACAAGCGAATTAAAACTACAGTCTGCAGTATTGTCCACTACAAAACTGCAATCAGATGAAAATCACCCCGCAGATAATATTGCAGGGTCATTGCGCGCTGTATTAGGGTCTGATTATGAATTCTTCGCATAACTTCGCACAACCATTTGTACCAGTGCAATAAAAATGTAACTTAAGAAAATGTGAAGCAAAATCTAAACTCATCAGATCGCTCAGTTTTTAAGAGTTCTGCTAATTTCTGGGTAATGGAATACATACAAATTAGGTACAAAGTACATACGAAATTACAGTTTTAAGTTTATGCGAAGTTGTGCGGAGTTATGCGAAGTATGCATAATCAGACCATTAGATGAATGGGATGTGTTTGAGAAAGTTTCAACAATAGTAACAGACAACGCTGCAAATATGTTGAAAGCATGCGAAATTCTTCAGAAGAGAAACTTACCTTGCTTTGCACATTGTTTGAATTTAATAGCACAAGATACTTTATCTCTCGATTGTATAAAAGGCATAACAGGTAAATGTAAACGGATCGTAGGTTTCTTCAAAACCAGCACAACTGCCCATGCTAAATTTAGGTCAGCGCAGGGAATTGAGAGCCCCTATAGCCTAGTGCAAGAAGTATCTACGCGCTGGAACAGTGCATATAGAATGATTAAACGCATCTTACCAACGAAGGACGCTATTGCAGTGGTGCTGCTTAATACAGCTAGGGCCCCAGCTGCATTGACAGCTGATGATATGCAGTATATTTTGCTTTGCTGCCTCTATGCTTAAGTGCACATTTAAGATACCTACCTCAAAATGCGCATCAGAGGCATTATTTTTAAAATTTATAAGGAAACTGCTCCTATAGATGCATTCAACATACGTTTACATTGGCGATACCTGCCTTAAAAATTGTGCGACTAGTATCAATTATCAATGAAAGTATTAGTTTACCTGCACTGGCCCTATTTTGCTCATCTCGCAGAACAACGAAAATGGCTATTTATGTAGGTTTATAGATAATTAGATAGCAATCGGTAAAAATTTTGCTTGCAGTAATTTCTACATGGTAAGGGCTCCGCCAATATTTGGTTTCATAGGGATTCGGATACCTTCCTCATTGAAGTAGTAAAGAAAATTCGCTTAAGTGCCTTTTTCGGTTACGTGCACAAGTTTTTCGTGCAAAGAATGATGTGCAGCTAAGCAAAATATACTGTATGCATATTAGAACATTTAATAAACCTGCTAGCACCGTTAGACAATGCTACTACTCAGGTTTCAGCTAGCCAGTCTGTTACGGTTTCCTTACTTGTCCCTACGATAAGTGAGCTACATCAAAATTACAACGATTTATATAATAAAATGAAAACAACTGAAGGAAAAAATGTTTGTTTGTTTTTGATCGAACGTCTTATTCATCGACTTTCAAAGTTTGAAACCCGAACAGTTACAAGGGTGGCAACATTACTGGATGCAAGGTTCAAAAAGGAAGGATTTCGGTCAGCAAACAATGCAGGTATAGCACTAGGGATTTTGGAGAATGAATTAATTACAGTTTATAAATCTGCTTCAACCCTTCATGAAAGGGCAAAACCGCCAACACCACCAAACTTATCACAACCGCAACCTAAGTTCAAATTTTTACAACAAAAAATTTATTCGAGAGTACACACAACTAGATCGGATGCAATAACTGTACTACGACAATATTTTGAAAGACCCCACGCACCCCAAGACATAGACCCATTGGAATATTGGAAGGTAAATGTTTCATTGAAAATTAGTTTTCTCATAATAAACTTAAGTTTCTTTTAGACCATCGGTAACGAAATGGAATTATTGAAGAGTTGTGCAATGCGCTATTTCTGTATACCAGCAACATCTACTGAATCTGAACGAATGTTCAGCAAAGCTGGATATATAATTTCAGATAGAAGAAGCTGTCTCAAAGAGAAAAATGTAAATATGTTATTGTTCCTTAACAAAAATAATTGGCTAATGTAATATGCCGTCTTGTTCATTAAAATCTGGACAGGGAAAGTTATATATAGTTTACCCTTTTACTTACACAGACGCTGGCGTATTGGAAAATTGACTTCGCTTTTAATTCATTTTTTAACTTTTGTTATGAAGTACTAGTCAAAATAATAGCACCATAACATTTTTATCAGCTTTGATTGGTTTATTTGTTTGTTTAATGGATCATTGGGATATTTATCAACTACAAACTTGCACTGAATTAAATGTACTAAAATTTTATATTCTATAAAACTGATACACAAAATTTTTTTAGAAATTCGAATTAAAAAGCTTAAATTTTTATAGAAAAAGGTTGAAAATTGGATTTAGATATATGGTTTTCTTTTATGTATAACGAGCTATACATTTAAAAACAATAAATAAACATTAAATAAAGAAACAAAAAAACGGCCAAAACTGTAGTAATGTTGTGGTGCTATTATTTTGACTAGTACTTTAATAAATTCCCTTGTCCGGATTTTAGTTACCGCCTCCATACTTGATCTCAGTTGAACTGATATACATAAGTATGTTTTGTCAATTTAAAGTAATATCTTTTGTTTTGTTTTTATAGTACTTAAAATGTATTATTATAACCATATTCTCTTCCTTGCACTTGAAAAAGGACAAACAAAATCTGATTTTAATTTTTCCATGTAAAAAATAATTAAATATTTTTCCTGTCGTTATCCAAGTACTTGAAAGTGTATGTTCATAAGTATATTTAATTCAGATGGACTGATAAATTAATAAGTTAATTTTATTATTATAAGAAGTTCTTTTTAATTCATGAAATTAAAAAAAAAATATATGATATCTTTAATTTACAAAGTAATTTAATAATTTTGTATCAATTTTCCAACAATTGAGCGTTCAAATTCAATGCTGCTACACAATGCGGCTCACGACGATAATACTATCCATACTATCGATGTTTTAAACTATCGTTTCGAAAACTATCGAGTGGCGGTACTATCGATAGTATCCCAGCTCTAGTGTATGTGCTATCCTTTGTTATATGCGTATTGACAGCTGTAGCGACTGGCACCAGCGTTGCCAGGTTGACATTTTTAACGTCATTTGGACGTTTTTTGTATCCTGTTGACGCTTACACGTTTTTTGTGTAAAAAATCACGTTTTTTAACTTCCCAGTAATTTTTCTTTGTTACTAAATCTTATAAGTAGAACTGATTTTGAATTATTTTCTTATTAAATCTTTACAAACTTTGTGTTTTGCTGCAGCTGCTTCCTCCAAAGGTTTTTTTTTGGATTCTAGGACTAAGGATCCCTTGTCCAAGGGCTGGTTGTGTAAACACTTGAGGTTGCGAGGCTTGCTGTAATGATGCAATTGCACATTAAAAGCCAAATCAGGTAGGGTAGAGCCGATGGATTGCAGCAGGCACGCTCACAAAAGCATCAAAAAAGCTGTGCAGCATAAAACGTCAGAAAAAAGTAGGCGACTTTTTTAAGACTTCATTGAAAATGTACTGATCGCAAAAAAGACTGAAATATTAGGTCCATTTAATAACTTTTCCACTAAGTACTTGCAGCGATAGCGTAAAAAAATAGAGAGTAAAATTGAGAGCAAGAGAAAATTTTCAGAAAAAGTTATTGATCGCAAAACTAGTAAAAACTTGCAACGTAAGCCATTTTGAAAATTTTTACTTGCAAGAATTTGCAGCTCTCTCGGGTTGTTACGCTCTCGAATTCGCTCCCTCTTGCAAATATTTTGGGTAATTGAATGCATTTTCAGGAAAAACTTGCAAGTACTAGTAATAATTCGTAACAATTTTTTTGATATTGAATGGACCTATTGCTATGCTTCTTCTTAGCAGAACGTAATTTAGCATTTTCGACAACCGGGCCCCTAACCAAATTTCTACAAGAAAAAAAATTATTAAAAAACAACGCGATTATTTAGCCCCTTTAAACTTACACATTATTGCCCTGAAATTTAATGGACTAAAAAATCTGAATAGAAAGTTGACAATCTAGCTGAAAATTTGCAGACTGTTTATAATTTTTGGACAATTTTTGTGGATTTATATTTTGTTTGTTAATGAGCTTGGCTTTTATGGAAAAATAATGAACATTAAATAAACGAAAGAGAAACAGCCAAAATCGATCAAAATGTTGATGACTTAATCAGCTGATCACAAGTATATGTCTAAAATAATTTTTATATTAACGATCTCAAACCAGTTTACAATGAATTTTAAATGTGCTCTGTCGAAATGATATTTTAATATACCTTACGTACATATCGAGCCCTAACCGCCAAAATAACGTAAGCGACATTTTTTTAAACAAACTTTTTTTGATGCACAAATGTATCGAGATGCTCTAGGAATATTTCTGCATCAAAAAGAAAATTTTGAACAAAATGTCGCTTACGTTATTTTGGCGGTTAGGGCTCGATATGTACCTTTGTATACAATAAAAGTATAAATAAGAACACTTTTTTGTACGTTCATTTGAAAAATACGTTTTTGGGTAGGAAATGACGTTTTTTCAGACCAAGAGGGACGTTTTCTCATGCTGAAGACCTGGCAACACTGACTGGCACAACAGATACAAACGAGCGGGAGAGATGCCGTTAACGTTACTCCCAAACTGTGCCCTTTGCGAATTAAATGGATGAAGGACAGAGGAAAACTCAAAAACACCAGGCGAAAATCAAAAGTAGTTATTGTTGTAAGAAATATTAGCAGCAGTTTTTCTGGCATTGAATTCCGCAGCCACCATATCAGCATTCACAGCGTTTAGGTTATTGTTTTTTAAAATATAATAAAATTAGTTTTTGAAAATATACCATAGTATTATGGGGTGCACTCCACAATAATTTGAGTTATGAATTTTTTTTTTTTTACACCGAAGTTGAGTAAAAGGAGTACATTACAAACTTAAAAATTTTGTAATTTTTTGAGTTGCAGTCTTGTAGCCCATTAAATTTTAGTTAAACAAAGTGCAAGTTTCAATCTATTGCAAAATTGCGTTGATTTTTAATATTTTTTATGCTGGCGGCTTTTTGCACTTTTTTCTTATGCGAAAAATCGTTTTCAAAGAAACAAAAATTGACGCCATTTTGCAATCACTTAAAACTTGCACCCTATTATACAAGAATTTAATGAGCTACAAAACTGCGTACTTTGAATTATGTATTTTGAATTTGTAATGTACTCATTTTACTCAACTTCGGTGTAAAAAAAAAATCATAACTCAAATTTTTGTAGAGTGCACCCCACAATACTATACTTAAATATTGCGCAATACTCAGAGCTACCATTGTGATTTTTTTCAACTTTTTTTGAGATGGCATATTTTCAAAAACTAATTTTTTTTATCAAAAAATTTCTATGTGAAAAATTTTTCAAGAAAAAACAATTTTAAAAACCTTTTTTTTCTGCCACCTGTTTCAAAGTTAGAATTTAAATAAAGTATGCTCGAGTTAAATGAAATATTAAAATATTACGTAAAACGAAGGTGATTAGTTTAAATCGTTAGATTATTAAAGAGGGTTGCCAGCTGGTAAAAACGTTAACTCAAATTATTTAATAAGTTAAAGCAATTATAAAAAATATGGGTATCAAATGTAATGGGTTTAAAAAGGCTTTATTTCTGAACTGTATTTAAGAGCGTTGTCACGTATTTAATAAATCAAATTTAACTTAATTCATCAGGCACATGAAATATGTAGGTATCACAATGTCAGACGCAAGAGATTTGTTTATTTCTTAACTGTATCTAGGAGGGTTGCCAGCTGTTTCAGAAGTCTTAGCTAACTTATGCGAAGACGAAGATAGGGCGAACACGAGCACGAACGCGAAGAAGAATACTAATACGGAGACCTGGGCTAATATAAAAAGTAAAACAAATTTCTGCAGTGTGAAAGAAAATAAAAATGAACCGAAGAAGTGATAAATATCATGGCATATATCTATTATAAGCTGATGGTACATATGATTGAAGTTAATGTGGATCTGCTTCTCTATTGCTAATTATTAATATTATGCAATTCATATTGATTTATCAAATTCAATTCAATACAATTAAAGCGAATATTTCATGTACCGTTTTTAACTTGAATGTGATCTTAATAATATTACGTATTCTACATTTAAGTTTAGCGGCTGTGACCCCGGCACAGCCTGCAGGTCAAGATGAAGGCGTTGGACTGTTCCCTTTTTAGCAGGTGGCAACTCTTAAAAAGGTAGCCTATTTTACAACCAAGGTCATAAGCTATGTGTCTGCGAAATTTCATGCAAATCCGTTCAGTAGTTTCTGCGTATTAAAAAAGCAGCCTGGGCCATATCTGGGCCATAAGCTATCTGTGTACAAAATTCCATGCAAATCCGTTCAGTTGTTTCCGCGTGATGGTTTCCCAAACATCTAAACATACATATGTGCCATCTTCAGTTTCATTTTTCGTTCTGTCTGGTTCGAGTTTTTGTCCTTCATTTATATTCATTTATATTAGGAAATGTGATTTTCGTCGATGATTAATTATTAGAAATGCCATGGTGTCCTGTTTTTAGAAGCAGGTAATAGGTTCAGCTTCGCTGTCTCGTAGGGTTGCCAGATTTTTTGGCGCAAAATCAGTACGTTAGACTTCTTCATGCTAAAAAAAATCAGTACTTTTCAGTACATTTTTATTCAAAGCAAAATTATGAATGTAAGTAACAGATAATACTTTAAAACGCCAGAGTGCTTTTTTTAACAATTTTCTGGTATATAAATAAAATATAGTTCATAAAAACTAACAGAGTCATTCACTTTAACATGAGTGTACGCTAGAGTGGTTCAAAAAAAATTTTTTTTTTTGGAAATTCATAAACGCTACCTCGAATTCTCGTTATTTGTTATAAAAAAAGAGACACTTACTTTTTTATTTAAAAAAAAAAAGTTTTTTTAGAGGTTGCGTTGGTCGTTTTTTTATAAAAACGCTGATGTTCTCAATTTTTTTATGTTTGTGATATGTTAAAATGCAGCTAAAAACTTGGTTTTTACATGTATTACTCTGGTATTATTGGGGAACATTCCCTTAATTACCTCCATACCTGTCACTGGTCGATAGACTTAAACATAAGATCTGATGTCAGATTTTCAAAATTCAAAATGGCGGTTAAGAGTTTCAAACAAATCAAATTTTTATTTTTTTTTAATTGATCGCCATATAGAATTCGTCATTTTGAAAATCTGACAGTAGATTCTTAATCAGCAACCCCAGGAACACACTGGTAACGTGTTTCCTCCCTTGACAATGCTTAAAACGTTCAGTATCAACGTTTTAATTTTAGTAATTTTTTTAAGAATGTGATCGTTATATTAGATCCGTCATTTTGAATTTAAAAAAATTTACTTCAGATTCGTAATCACCGACCCTAAAAACTCACGAGTGCCTGGTTTCGAAGGTTTCGAACAAATCCAATCATATTTAAAAATATTGGTCGCCATTTTGGATCCGCCATTTAGAATTTTGAAAAACTTCAGGATCCTAATTAGAAACCCCCTGGTAGCAAGTTCCAACCCATGACAATACTTAAATCGTTCAGTATTAACGTTTTCATTTTAGTATTCTCTTTTGGAAAGCATATTTTCGGGAACTAGTAGGTCCATTCTAACTGTCCAAGACAGGTATGTAGTTAAGGGAATGTTCCCAATAATACCAGAGTAATTACATGTAAAAACCACATTTTTAGCTGCATTTTAACATATTACGAAAATTAAAAAAATTATAACATCAGCGTTTTAATAAAAAAACCGACTAGCGCAACCTCTAAAAAAACTTTTTTTTGCGAAATAGAAAATACGTGTCTCTTATGTATCACAAATAAAAATATTTTGATGTAGTGTTTCTGAATTTCCAAACACACTAGTTTTTATACACTCTAGTGTACACATCATTGTACACAGAAGCCAGTAAATTGTTTTATATTTATGACATTTTTGAATAGCAATAATGAGATTATTTCTATCTTCAGTGCTTAAATAGTATAATATAATTCCTCATTGTAAGTTATAGGCAAAAGCCATTCGAATATTAAAATTTGTTAAAATTGAACTGAAAGTTATTTACGAGATAACTAAGAACACTCGACAAAAAAAACATCAGCCTTATTTTTAAATAATTATTATCTCCATCATACAATCGCAACTGGTACGTAACGACCCGGCGATATACCCATAATTTGTTGTATTAATTTCTTGGGCATATCAAACATTATCTTAAACATGTCAACTTTAATTAAATTATTTTCTTTTTACTTTTAACAGTACAGTTTAAGGAAGCTCCAACGTTATGAAACAACCTTAAGAAAATCATAAAGTATTTGGTTTGAATTGAAAATTCAGTACAAATCAGTACAAATTAGCGTACTGATTGAAGAAAATAATAAAATTAGTACAGGAGTTGAAAAAACAGTACTGTACTGATAAAATCAGTACGTCTGGCAACCGTACTGTCTCAATATTAACATCCGTTATGTTGCCGCTGTATGGTTTTTGCCTGCTGGTAGGTAAAATTCGGTGATTTTTGCCGAGGTGGTACTTTTTGGTGTGTTCGGACGTCCACGCCTGTTGTTTTGTTGTAATTTTTCTTTTTCTCGTAAATCAATTTTAAGGGTTCGAATATAACATCCGATGCGGTATTTGTTTGTTCATTTATTATTTTGCCGTCGAAGATTTTTAGTTTGTATATTTCCATATTTTCTAGTACGTTTAGTCGTTGGTTTTTATATTGTACATACAATAGTTTCGCTGCCTTTCTTATTTGCGTAGGTGAACATTTGTTGTTAAACATGTGGCTAGCAAAATTTGAGTCTGGTATAGCACTCGGTGTCTGTGTCTTTTTGTTATATACCTTGTTTATACCTACGCAAGAACCGCATTAACAAAAAGTTGATTTGACTCAACACATATTTCTTTCAAACATTTATACCTGTGTCGTTATAGCGCACTTGCTGAAACCGTATTCAAAAGTAAACAAAATTTTTTTTTTATTCGATATTTCTTAAATAGTTAATTTGCGCGGTGGACCGAAATGGAAGCGAATAAGAATTCAAAATGCTTTAAAAATAATTCAAATTTAAAACGGGTCTTCTTGATTTGTGGTGTTCCGTAGTATCCGTCCGACGTTGTTATTTGTTCTGAACAGTGTTATCGTTTTGATCCAAGTGGATCAAAAGTAATACATTTTTCGATGAATTTTGATAAGAGATACTTTTTTTCAATTTTGATACTTTTCCAAATACAAATGAAATAAATCTGTAAATTTGTATGCATTACAAAACATGTCGTACACCTGTGGCAACGTACATCCAAAAGTTCATTTTCGTTCACTGAACGAACCTTTCATGTATTGTGATTCACGGTCCATGACGAAAAACGTCAAAGTGTGAATAAACGAACAGTATCATAGCGTTGCATTTTCTTTCGCTGTGTTCAATAACAAAAATTAGGGCTTGGTACTCGGTAATTCGGTGCTCGGTAAGGCCCTATTTCCACATGAAAACTCCAATGTCGTGATAACCATGTCACAAAATATATTTCCAATGGATACCGCCTATTTCTCATGGGCTGCAATATGTGTCAGCGCTTATTGCTTGACATCTATTGTAGACAATTTGATAGTCTGACAGCCATATTTTCGCTTGAAAGAAAGCGTGCTGGTGGTAAAATCGATGAAATATTAATACAGTGAAACCCGCTTAAGTACCCCCTCTNGAACCGTTATTATTTTGGTGTGGGTGATACACTTGGGCTGGAGAGGGGACATGTGGGTGTAGACGCCTGACCGGACCGGTAGTGGACAAATGGACCGATGAACAGACAGACGTATGTCAGGATTAGGGGGTGTTGCTCAACGGTGGGAGTCACAGCAACATCCATGGCTTCGTGTAGGACTCACGAAGGAGGGGAGGGACGACTCCAACTGACAGGACTGGCCTTTCTACATTGTATTTCCTCTCTTCTTTTCCAGCCGTACTTTTTCACTGCACTTAGCATAACTAGGCATGACTAGAAACTTTTTTTGTTGATGTGGGTGTAGGTAAGGTGGGTGGTAACGACCCACCCATCCGACGAGCTAGCTAGGGCACGCCACCATGCCGATGCGCCACCCCGCCTTCATCGAACATGCATCCACGTAACACTCTTTTAAAATACCTTAAAATATTTACATATTTTGAATATCAGTGGCACACCTTTAGTTACACACCTTCGGCAAAAAAAAAATTACAAAAATCAACGGTAATTTTTAGCCACTTGAAACTTGCACATTATTACACCAAAATTGAATGGGATATAAATCTGTATACTCAAAAAACACTTCTGAGAAAAAAATTTTAAATTTTGGTGAATTTTTTTCTTTAAGTGTCCTATAAAATCTTAAGCTTAGGTTTATATGGTATTTGTTAAGGAATGAACTGTATTTTAATTGAAAAATCTAAAATAAGTACGTATACTTCATTAAATGTATATGTTTTATTCGAGGCTTTACATATTTATGTATGTAAGTTAACAAAAATATGTAACTACATCAATAATTATGTTCGCTAAGTACCCGCATCGAGGTACTTAAGCGGGTTCTTTTCAGTACCCAACCCGCCTAAGTACCTCAAAAAGCTGACATTTTTCGTGAGGTACTTAAGCGGGTTTTACTGTATTAAATCAAAATAAGAATCTGTTCCCTATTGGATTATTTATGATAACGTTTTATGAAGTCATTCAGCAAGTTTTTTTTAAGACTTAAATGATTTTAAACACCGAAATTGAGTGAATGTTGTCTGGCGGCGTCATGTGTCGGTTTACCGGTTACCGCATTATCGTGGTGGAAGCTTGATAATTTTTCTGGTAATTGGTAAACTGCAATCAGCTGTACGATATTCATCCAATTTTGAATCCGCCCGCTGCCGAAAGGCATAACGCATTTGAGTAAATAAAATTCCTTCAATTTTTTGGTACAATTTATNTTCTTTCGCTGTGTTCAATAACAAAAATTAGGGCTTGGTACTCGGTAATTCGGTGCTCGGTAAGGCCCTATTTCCACATGAAAACTCCAATGTCGTGATAACCATGTCACAAAATATATTTCCAATGGATACCGCCTATTTCTCATGGGCTGCAATATGTGTCAGCGCTTATTGCTTGACATCTATTGTAGACAATTTGATAGTCTGACAGCCATATTTTCGCTTGAAAGAAAGCGTGCTGGTGGTAAAATCGATGAAATATTAATACAGTGAAACCCGCTTAAGTACCCCCTCTCTTAAGTACCTAACCCGCTTAAGTAACCAACATTTTTGGGCAATGTGAATTTTGGAATATAATCTGAAGAAAATCCCTCTCTTAAGTACCTAACCCGCTTAAGTAACCAACATTTTTGGGCAATGTGAATTTTGGAATATAATCTGAAGAAAATCCCTCTCTTAAGTACCTAACCCGCTTAAGTAACCAACATTTTTGGGCAATGTGAATTTTGGAATATAATCTGAAGAAAATCCCTCTCTTAAGTACCTAACCCGCTTAAGTAACCAACATTTTTGGGCAATGTGAATTTTGGAATATAATCTGAAGAAAATCCCTCTCTTAAGTACCTCCCTGCTTATTTACCCAACGCGCCTAAGTACCTCAATATTTCGTACCCCATCTACCATTTTACCTATAATTTTCCCATTTTAAGTGCTNTGTATGTAAGTTAACAAAAATATGTAACTACATCAATAATTATGTTCGCTAAGTACCCGCATCGAGGTACTTAAGCGGGTTCTTTTCAGTACCCAACCCGCCTAAGTACCTCAAAAAGCTGACATTTTTCGTGAGGTACTTAAGCGGGTTTTACTGTATTAAATCAAAATAAGAATCTGTTCCCTATTGGATTATTTATGATAACGTTTTATGAAGTCATTCAGCAAGTTTTTTTTAAGACTTAAATGATTTTAAACACCGAAATTGAGTGAATGTTGTCTGGCGGCGTCATGTGTCGGTTTACCGGTTACCGCATTATCGTGGTGGAAGCTTGATAATTTTTCTGGTAATTGGTAAACTGCAATCAGCTGTACGATATTCATCCAATTTTGAATCCGCCCGCTGCCGAAAGGCATAACGCATTTGAGTAAATAAAATTCCTTCAATTTTTTGGTACAATTTATTTTTTTTGAAGTGAAACTTCTTAGGCGGCGGTATCGCGAAAATGGAGAGTGCAATTTTTAAAACTGAAAACGTGACATGAGTGAGAAGGAAGGTATAGAAAGGGAAGGGGGTATAGGGAAGGGGAAAAAAGAAATAAAGCGACGGATGGCGGGTACGTGTACCTACATATGTATATATGTATGTTTGAATGCACGTATGTATGTATACATATATATATATGTATACATATATATGAATACATATATATGTATGTATGAACCCTGCAAAAAATGGGACTAATCCGGGATGACTCCGAGATCAATCGCAATGGAGCATGCGACTAATATCACTTTTGATCTCTTTATATGGAATGAACTGATCGCTTTTGTTCGAGCATGTCCTATGAAGAGACTGATTGTTCACCTTTATACCCGAACGGGTATAAAAAGCGACTAGTCACTTTTAAAAAAATAAAAATAAAAATTTGCGCCAGCTGAGATCCGAACCGGGGTGGTCAGTTTTGTTAGGCGAATACTCTCTCTGTGCGCCAACGCCGAACATGAAATTTCTTTGACTAAGTGCGTACATATCATTAAATCGTTGATAGTACCCGTTAGAGATAAGTTGGGGACTAATTGATCTTCAATTATACCCATAAGGGATGAGTCGAGACTAATTGATCTCCATTAGTACCCGTATGAGATTATTAATTAATTAATCCCAACGGCTTTTTACCCTCCATTCCCGCCCAACCGACATGAGGGGCGCAGTCCGCATGACGTACGGAACCTTGTTTTTTGTGGGTCTTTTGGTGCCGAGTAGTGGAAACAGGAGTTTGTTAAGTGTCGAGATCTAAAACTATTCAGCTACAGAATCAAATTCATCAGCTGATTGGATATGCTAAAGATAGTATTTCAATTATTGAGAGTGGAAATAATAGTTTTCTTTATAGTAAAAATCGAGTCCGATACGTAAAACGTGCTGGAATGGCAGTTACAATCCTGACATAAACCACGGAATGATTCGTTTAGTTCAAAATTAGTTTTGCATGGCTTTAAAAATAGAGGTCGAAAGTGTCTTGACACTCGAGAAGGAACATTAAAATTTACCTCAGCCAGGAGGGCCGGGCTATTAATCAAGCCTGTCATTAATTTTACGATAAATATTATACCCAGCATTTCTCTACGACTTGCGAGTGTAGGCAAATTTATGAGCTTTAGACGACTTGTGTAAGGGGGGAGATTGTAATCCGAATCCCAGTTAAAATTACGCAATGCAAAAAGCAAGAATTGTTTTTGAATTGATTCAATCCTTTCTGAATGAACTTGGTAGCGGGGATTCCAAACAATAGATCCGTATTCTAGTATAGGTCTAACTAAACTGGTAAAAAGAGCTTTTGTAACATAAGGATCTTTGAACTCTTTTGACCATCGCCTTACAAATGCAAAAACGCCTTTGGCTTTATTGACTGTAACATTAATATGATGGTTGAAATTGAGTTTGGAATCCATTGTGATACCAAGATCGACAAAATTGGATACCTGCTCCAGATTATAATTTGATATTGAATAAACAGCTGGTTGAACAGCCCTCCGAGAGAAACACATAACTTTACATTTTTGAAGGTTTAGTGGCATATAGTTTGTATTACACCAACTAACAACGTTGTTCAGATCCGCTTGTAACAAAGACCTTTCTTCGATAGAGGACAATGTTTTAAAAAGTTTCACATCATCGGCATACATTAAAATTTTTTAATGTTTTATTATAGAAGAAATATATTAACCCTCTAGTAGGCCAATTTTTTTATGAGTTTGGCTTAATCCGTTTTATTTTAATCGGCAGTTGAATTACAGATTTTGAAAACGAGGTTAAAATTAATTATTTCTTGCTATTTAGTAATTTCGTAATTAAAGAAACTTTTTCTTTTGAACAATTTTTTGATATAAAAAAATTCGGTGGATTTCGTTGTTAAAAGCACCGTATTTTAATATAAGTTTTATAATTATGTCACCATTCGAAATGGAGAAAATTGCTTTCGAACACAGACCGTCTACAGACCGGCTTGCCGACATATAAAACCCCAGTTTTGCATTTTTGACCGTCTGCGGACGGCATTGCCGGTTCGTAGGTCAACATTGTGTAAAAGAAAGCTGAAAATATGTGTAAGTATATCGGCGAGCCCGTCTCCAGACGGTCTTGGGTTTTCTCCCCTGTAGGAAAAAGTTACTGTCACAGATCGAAATGGACATCAGTTTTGGATTTCTCGTGCTAAAATCACCCATTCCTGAATTTTC
>NW_016157127.1:453671-458151 GCF_001687245.7 Rhagoletis zephyria | reverse complement strand
AGATTATATCGTCGGTCCCTACGAAGAGTAGCACATTTCACTATTCGCGTGGAAGACTAGCACATTTCACTATTAGCGTGGAAGACTAGCACATTTCATTATTCGCGTCGAAAAGTAGCACATTTCAGATTTTTGCGTGGAAGAGTAGCACATTTCGTTATTTGCGTGGAAGACTAGTACATTTCAGATTTTTGCGTGGAAGACTAGCACATTTCAGATTTTTGCGTGGAAGAGTAGCATTCATTTCTGAGACAGCTTTCATTGGTGGATGCACATCGTGGAAGACTAGCACATTTCAGATTTTTGCGTGGAAGAGTAGCACATTTCGTTATTTGCCTGGAAGACTAGCACATTTCAGATTTTTGTGTGGAAGAGGGATACGCAAGGCAGTTCATATAAGGTTGTAGCAGCCGTTAAAAAAAAAAGTTACATAAATATGTATGTTTATACTATAATTATTTTTCTTCGGTCATGCTGAAAGTTTAGTGTTGTATATGGAGCCTTTTGGCCGGTTATTACAAGTAAAATAAACGTTTATTTTTCCTCCTACACCTTTCAGAATTCGCGTCTTTCTCAGGGAATCTTTATTTATAAATAAATACGAAAAAACATATACATACAGTATCATATCAAGAGCACCCCGTTTCAAAGTGATATTATTTATGTTATGTTTATTTATTTAACTTAAAAAACCTTCAATTAAAATAAAGTTAATTCTCTTAAAAAAATCCATATTGGCCCAAGTTTAAAGCCCAGGAGAATACTAAAAAAACTCAACAAATTTTCAACAACGCAAACGCAAATGAAATATTTTCCTTCGAAGAACTGTCCAAATATTTTCATTGGCAAAAAATTAAGATATCACATGTACGGAAAATTACAATAAAAAATAGCAAAAATCAAGTAGACATGGCAGTAAAATACGACTTTATGCAAAGCGAGGAGAAGTTGAACCTAATGAAAAAAAATGTTCAATGGTCAACCATGAAACACTGTGAATTGCCTAAAGCTTACAAGGGAAAAATACCTTTAAAAAAAAGAAAAGTGGATGATATTCAACAAATGATTAGTAAACGGTATATACCGTCTGAATTTCATGATTTTCATAATACAATTAAAGAAATACAGAATAAACGTTTGAATTTTCAATATATATTATGCTTTTATGATTTACTTTAAACCGGAGACGTGCAGTTTTCGCGGCTTAACAATCTGAAATATGCTACTCTTCCAAGCGAAAATCTGAAATGTGCTAGTCTTCCACGCAAAAATCTGAAATCTACATATAAATACGCCACAAGAAAATTTTGCAATCCCTTTTTTGAAGGCACCGTTCGCTCGATTTCAATGAAACATACAACGATTTAAAGGATATAACTTCTTCCAATCCAGAAATGTTAATCCCGATATATAGGGGGCGTGGCATCTGACATATAGACTAAAATGTGAAAACCATTACATCTCTAAAACCAATTATGTTGGAGAACTGAAACTTAGCACAGATGCATAGATTGTAAGTACCCTACTTACGGTGAAAAATGGTAGGTACTGAGAAAGTGGGCGTGACACTTCCCATACAAACTGAAATTCTCATATCGCTTTTCTCTGGAACCACTTATGCTAACGTCCTGAAATTTTACACAGCAATATATGTTGTCAATACCGTACTTACGGCGAAAAGTGGTAGATTTGGGAAAAGAGGGCGTGGCACCGCCCATACAAACTGAAATTCTCATATCGCTTATCTCTGGAACCGCTTAGGCTAACGCCCCGAAATTTGAAACAGCTATTTGCGATATCAATCACGTACTTATGGCGAAAAGTGGTAGATAACGGAAAAGGGGCGTGGCACCGCTCATACAAACTGAAATTCTCATATCGGTTATCTATGGAACCGCCTATGCTAACGTCCCGCAATTTGACATAGCAACGTATGTTGTCAATACCGTACTTACGCCGAAGAGTGGTAGATTTTGGAAAGGGGGGCATGGCACCGCCCATACAAATTGAAATTCTCTTATCGCTTTTCTCTGTAACCACTTATGCTGACGTCCTGAAATTTGACACTGCAACATTTGTTGTCAATACCGTACTTTCGGCGAAGAGTGGTAGATTTTGGAAAGGGGGGCGTGGCACCGCCCATACAAACTGAAATTCTCATATCGCTTTTCTCTGGAACCACTTAAGCTAACGTCCAGAAAATTGACACAGTAACATATGTTGTCAATACCGTACTTAAAGCGAAGAGTGGTAGATTTTGGAAAAGGGGGCGTGGCACCGCCCATACAAACTGAAATTCTCATATCGCTTTTCTCTGGAACCACTTAAGCTAACGTCCAGAAAATTGACACAGTAACATATGTTGTCAATACCGTACTTAAAGCGAAGAGTGGTAGATTTTGGAAAAGGGGGCGTGGCACCGCCCATACAAACTGAAATTGTCATATCGCTTATATCTGGAACCACTTATTATAAGGTAATAGAATTTTATACAACTATAAAATTGCAAGAATCATTCAGTTGGGAACCATTTTCTCCCAAATTTTAATGATTGTCATTTTGTGCAAAAGTTTTTAGAAGGATCAGTGTGTTTGTCTTCCGATAAGTAGCGCAGGAATTGAGATCTTTCCTAAACGATCATATTTATGATCAGATTTGTTTCACTTATAGAACACATATTAGTAACATAAAATATGGTATAACCTGGTAGCCCAGTCGTGTGATAAAAAAATAGTTAAACCGCCGTTAGGGAAGGACATATTATCTTTTGTTTTAAACCTTCAAGATACTTTCTCAACCGTTAACGATTCTGATGAAATAAAGAAAGAGTATGTAGATGTGGGCAATTTAGTTTTTAACCTGCAAGAGGCTCTCAGATAAATATAATCGAAAAACTTATTTACAGTTCGAATTGGTATATGTTTGACATATTAGTCAGTGATTACCCAGCAAACATTTGGAGTCATAAATGAGTCTTTAAGGAGTCCTATTTCGGAGCCATTATGCTCATAATGAGCTCATTTAAGAGTCCGATATGAGGGTGTTTCCCTTTCTCCGAAGGTCGACTTATATGAGCTTAAATTCATACAACAAATGAGCCTCAATATGAGTCATATTGGACTCTTATTGGCCTAATATACGGCTCATTTTGGACTCTTTTAAAACAATTATTGGCCTCATATATGAATCATTTCAGACTCTTTTCGAGCCTCTAATCAGCCTCATAAATTACTAAATTCGGACTCTTATTTTAGGTTGTTCTTTGAGTCTTATTGAACGCACTTTATTTGCAAAAGCATTCAGCGAAAATTCCTTTCAAATAACATGCATACATACTTACGTGCATATACACATTCCAACATGGATGCAATAGCAGCAGCTACAGCTAAATTTTGTTCATTTATTGTTTTCTAATTATTTTCAATTTCTGTATAAAAAAGTTTGGATATAAATTTCAAATCTTTATTGTTTTTATATTGGCACAAGGTGCTGGCTCATAACTTGGATCATATATGAGTCCTAAAAGATTCATATAAGAGTAAAAAAATTTTGGTTTTTGAAACTCATATTTCTTACCTACGTAGGACTCCCTTCGGACTCATATATTCTGAACGCTCAGAATATGTTTGCGGGGGAACATATCATCTTTACATACAAATACATATCGCTAGCTTAGAGTGCAAAGTTGCTAAGTCAATTTTTTTCAATTGTACAGGAGACACAAAAAACGTTCCTAAGTAATTTTCTTTAAGTATTTTGCAAAACTTTGAATACAATGTTTCGCGTTTTTCATTTACCCTTTATTAAAAAAAAATAATAAAAAAATCTGCTTTTTTAAAAATTTTGTAAATAATTTTGTGACTTAGCAAATTTTCTACTTTTTTCCCAAAAATTTTTTTGTTGGACTTAGCAAATTTTCCATGAATTTTTCCAATATGTACAATACGAAAAATCCATCTCGTAGGTACATTTTAAGAAACAATTTGTTTGAAAAAATTGTTTAGGTTCTTTTAATAATAATAATAACACAAGGGAACAGTGATTTTGTTGCATCAAATGTTAAAGCTGTTTTCGAATAAGACCAAAAAATTGTTAAAACTTCTGGGTTCAGCAAAAAGGTTTGGGGCATATTATTAGATAATGAATCCGTTAACGCAAAAGAAAAAGTCAAATATCATTTCTCGCAGCCCTTTAGCTTATCGTTAATCTCAAAGTTACCTCTTTTCAATAAAATTTTAATTGTTCTCTTGGTAATTGCACTGGCCTATAGTCAAAAGATGTAAAGAACAGCATTAATATTGCTGGCGTGCATTTAGGTCGCTGGTTCCAAATATTCTAATCTTTTTTTAATATTAGCTATAGTTTGCGAATATTTGCAAATTTAGGAACAATTTCGGTAGCTCTAATAGAAAAGCCATTATTTTCCATCATCGTGGAAAAATGTTGTTTATGCAAATGAGTATGGAAGCACTGAACAGGC
>NW_016157127.1:436106-450486 GCF_001687245.7 Rhagoletis zephyria | reverse complement strand
TCAATAAGTCTACAAATTTTTAAGATATTAAAATAAAAAATAAGAAAACTATAATTTTCCCTTATGAATTTTCAATTCTTCATTACTTCAGCAACCAAGTGAAAAATATAAAAAAGTGAGACGAGATTTATTTCAAACGTTTTAATGCTTTCGGATGTTTATATAATATTAAAAGCGTCGTGGACTTGGTCACGCCTATTTGGTCAGTTTTCAAGATCATGGTGAATGAAGTCAAACATGTGTTGTCCAAGATTAGGAATCGTTTGATAGGTTAATAGTAGTTGCAAGCATAAATATAAGTATTTGCATACATTAACATAATATATTAGGGCGAGAAACGCCCATTTTAAGTCCATTTTTCGTGGTTTATAAATTTGCCGTTATATAAAAGTGCAAAAGTGTTTACATAAATACTTTAGTTAATCCCGTTATGTGAAAAAGTAACTGTAGGTAGGTAAATGCGATAGTCTTTAACATATTCTGGAAAATCCTTTTGAGGTCTCTCCAATTGGACGATATTGCTTTGCATTCAGCTTGAACGAAAAAAGTCACTCCCTGGCATACTTTTCTGTAATCCGGTTCTTTCATTTAATTGTTATTTATAAAATTGAAGAGATTTTTTTTTTTTAGAAAAAACACTGGCGATCCACTTCAGTTTTTGATATAACTTTGGTAAACGTTACTCGATCGGCACGTAATAATTACGAGACTTGCTATTACTGATTTATGATAATAATATGATGAAAATCATTCAGATTATAAAAAAATTATTTAAAAAAAAAAATTTTAACAAAATTTTTTGTCATTTTCCTATATTTGCAATTTTTATATTGTATGCATAAACATAAGTAAACTAATTAGTGTTTCTAGAAGTTGTAAAATGGGCGTGGCACCGCCCACTTATGATCTCATATAAGTATATCGGTAACCGTTCTACCAATTTGTACCAAACTCGGTATGGTTATTGTACTTGCCACGTGTAAGCAAAACGTTGAAAATTATTGAAATCGGACTAAAATAACGGCCGCTTCTCATATAACGGTAAATTTCAGAAATGCTTGAAACTTCAATATTTCGAAATTGAAGGACGCTAATTTACTCAAAATTGATACACCCCGGCTTACCATGTAGCGGAAGGTTTCGGAAAGGTGAAAAAAACATATATTTAATACTTGCGCCGGGTATTTAATGTTCGGCTCCGCCCGAACTTAGACTTTCTTACTTGTTTTTTATAAGAACTACGCATCAGCTGTTGATAAACATACATAGTTTACCAGACTAAAGGTGTAGTTAAACGTGGCAATGCTAGCTCTTTTTCTACGCATTTTGCTGTCAAAATGCGAAATCGAAAGTCTACTTTCCCGTGTAAAGAGTTAGAAAGTCCTTTTTGCAGATTTGCACAAATAACTTTCGGCAATAAAAATTGCAAGGTGTAACTGCAACTTAAATTACGCAAATTACGTTTTCGGGAAATAATTTCAACTTGCAATAAATGTTAAATTGTTTTGGAAAATGTTTTTTCATAAAAATTATTGGTTTTATTCCACATTGATGCTTTGATACTTAAAAAAAGTGATACATATTGAAACCTTTTAAGTCTCTTTTCAGCTACATTTTTTCACAAGCCTGTGGTCACACTGGTTCTGAGTGATGTGCGAAAGTTGTGTTTCTGGAACAGCTTTGCTAGTTTGTACGTTGACTTTCCAGTATTGGTCAATACCGCCCAATTTTTGTCATTGTTTTCTTCTTTGCCTGGCTTTTTATTTTTGTGCTCCCTTCTGATTTCCTCTACCAGATCTCTCTTGTACCCATTATTAGCCGCTATGGCATATATTGCGTTCAGTTCTTTTTTGTATCCTTCTTTTGTTAGTGGTATTCGCTCAATTATATTGCTCATCTGTCTAGAGGCGGCTATTTTATGCTGATGAGGGTAGTTCGAAGTATTATGACAGGGCCCTGTCAAAAAGATCAACCAACACCAACGCAGTTATAATGATTATAACCAAAAATTTGTTCTTTTCTAAATTTAGATATTTTTGTTGGTTATATTTCCCAAGTAGTTCAATAAACTTCATAAACAGTAATATTATCAATTTTACATTTAAGTCAAAAGTTATTATTGGTTACAATTTGATGAACAGGTTTCGGTTTCAGACGTTCCAGTAGAAAACCAACAACCACAAAGCCTTTGTATTTCTGAAAGAACGACTTTCTTTTAATATTGGTAACCTTTCACTCAAATAACAAACTAATTTCTCTTTCCGAGCAGCGTTTGGAACTGATATAAAAACTTCGAAAAACTCATTTCGGGATACTGAAAGAAATTTTGGTTCCACTCTATTTTTTCGGTATATTTGCTATTTTCGTCTAGTTTACAAGCTTTTATTTAACTTTCTTTGTATGTATATATGTATAAGTATGTTTGTTAGGGGCAAATCTCTCAATCAATTTTTGAGCAATTTGCCGATGACCTAGAGACTTGAATCTTTACAGTTGGCTCAGAACCCGATGACAATACAATACGAAAGGTATGCTAATTCGGTAGGTGGCGCAGGAGTCGAGATATTTGAAAACCCCGTATTTATAGTCCGATGTGGTGCATATTTAGAACGTACTAGCTTATACCCGCGGGTTTCACCCCACGTTTTTATACAAATATGAAAAATAACTTAATTATGTTATATGTTATTTCTGTTCTGTATTTTTTAAGCGAGTTAAGGTATTTAGGCCGTTTAAAACTATGAAATTATAAAATCTCGTCTGCACGCTGCATATGAAAGATATCAATATCTCTAAGTTTACCTTAAAATGCTTCCGCGTGAACGTGTAACCTTCTGAGAAGTGCCGCGGCGGGGTCTAATGTTTCCAACTCAAATTTAGTATACTGGCCTTGATAAAATACCACTTCTCATTACTGTAGCTAAATGCTTCAAGAAATATGTATGCATCATGAGAGCTTTAAATTATAATGCCGAAGCCCATCTCCCTTTTCCATTAAGTTTAATTTTTTCTGTCAGTATGGCACTTATAAAATAAATCTCCATAACAGACTTAAAATAATTCCAGAGATTTTCTTTCCTTTCAGAGATATGTATTAAAAAAGTTTTAGTGTGTATGAGAGGCGACATGCCTCCTTTTTTAATAACTCACATTTTATCCATTGGGAAGGGCCACGCCCCTTTTTCTTATAACCCTAATTATATTCCATGAGTTTATGCATGCGCCCCACGCTTTTCATTTTCAATCTCATAAATGGTTTATAATGACTTTTGCTAAAATTTGAAAACCAAAAGTTACTTTTTAGTCCATTTATAAAACCACGCATATTAAACAGTTTTTTTTATTTTATTTATTTTATTTATTTTCCACTTGTTAGTCTGTATGAAATTTTGCAATAGATATTAAAATAATTCAACGATATTAATAGATTGATGCACACACATGCATATGCATATGTATGCACATACATACGAGCACCAATTAATTTCATTTATAGCACTGATAAGCACTGCTTTGCCCGCGGGCAAAGCTCTTTTAAGCTTTCTATACATTTTGTATAGGCGTGAGCAGAGTAAAAGCTCTCTCTGCCAACGTTGATTTTAGGAAATGGCGTGTCGTCCATTTCCGCTGTAGCGTACATAATGCATAGGGCGACATCTACCTCTCAACTGTAGAGGTAGATGTCGCCCTATGCACTATGCTTTTTTATAGGAACTTTGCAAAGCAAAGGTTTTATGGTGTCTGGACACACAACATTGAAAGTTTCTGGACCCACAACATTGCAAGTTAATAAAGGCGTTGTAAAAATACAGATTGGACATTTTATATAGAAGTTATAATATTTATTTCCAAAAAGAAACCTATCCCATTACGCATACGTTCAGTACTACCGAAGAATATCACAATTTTGTGTTCTTATCAATCAAATGTGAATAACATGTTAAAGTTAACATGACTTCAATTTCAAATATATGAATATTCTGCACGTAAGAAACATTTCAAAGTTAAAGTTAAAAAATTAAATTATCGCATTTTATAGGTCAGCGGACATCTGTCGACTTAAACCATATTGATTTATCTCACAATTTTACAATGAATTTTGTCCGGCTAAATTGGTCAAACACGCCGCTTGTGGCTAACCACCAATTTTATAGACTCCTTAATCATTTCTTATAAGGAGGGAAACACGGTTTCGGCTAGTATGGTTCTAGTTGGTGGTGACCGTGACGTAGACGTTGCTTCTCTCTCTCTCTCTATCAACAGCAAACTTGATATCCCAGCAGTGTTGCCACTGAAAATTTTTTTCTCCGACCAAATCAGACAACAACCTCCGAAAAAAAAATTCACACAACAATTCACAGTTTTTGAAATGCATAAGAAATATCTATGTACATATGTATTTTAACTGATGAGACCAATGCTTTGTACAGAAGCAAATCTAATTTTTACACGATATGTTTGCATTTCTATATGTAAAAAGTGGCATGTACACATGCAAATAAGTACATATGTGCATACATATCATGTAAGAACTCTTTTACCGAAAACAAAAACAAAAAAACGTTCGTATCAAGAACGATAGAATACAAGATTGCGCATTCCCGCAGAATGACATTTGTGGCAACGGGTAAACAACGAATATGGCGAAGAACAATGAGTTGACAGTTGTGAATTTGCAGTGAGAAAACGTGTTTTCTTCTCGATTCACCAATTTCTCAAGCCATCTTTGAATATAGCAAATTAAGCACTACGTTAACAAGAAATATACAACCACTTTTGAAATGTGTTCAAAAGAATAGGTCTTATTAATTAACTATTTAGAATTTTTGTGCTTGTATTGCAGGTGCTAAAAAAGTGATAATATCTTGTCGCAGCGCATGTTTTCCTGCAGAAAGTGGTCGATGCTTGCTTACCTCCGATTTTAATTTGTAATTTGTGGTATTTCAACGTTTTCAACTTAACATGTCGTGTTTAAAAGTGGTCCGTAAAGTGCTTCATGCATATTACGCTGGTGTCTAAATTGTATGGCTTCCCTTGCCGGCAGAACTCTACCCACTTTCTGGCCAAGGCGTCGTCGCGGGGTAACAAAAAAAAACTGCATTTGGGGGCTTTACCCCTACGGCTGCTGCAATTCAACACACGACACGACATTTTATAAAGTTTTTATTACAAATAAAACGTTTTTTACTTCAGATCTAACGAATTACTTCGATTTTTCACTTGAAAGTACACAATACGTTTGCAATACGTTTGCACTTGTTTCTAAACAAAAAGTTTGTTTACGTATTGGCATAAATGTCAAAGTCGGCAAAACCAAAGTAGCGGTTTCGGGAATGCGCCACCTTCAGTTCATTTCACCATGCGTTCGTATTGAAAAAAATCTATGTAATGCAGAATTTACACCAGGCATTACATGCGAATAATTTTATTGACTATGTTGGGCATTAAATACTACCCGTATCCTTACGTTCATAAAAAGTCATTTAAAATGGCTTGCAGTTTTTGTCATTTCAATGCCTGTCGGAAATTCGGTTTAAGAATTTATGAAGTTTCTGATGAGAGGTCATTTCATTGTCTGGTAAACTTTAAAACCTACATTATAAAACGGCCCTTGATATAGAATAACCTTATCTAATTTTTTTCTCAAGAGTTTTTACGGATTGTTAGCTATTTGATAGCTTTTGAATAAATCTGGATATTGAAATCGTTGTGGACAATGTATGTATGTTTTAAAAATTACTTACAATAAAAGTTTAGTCAGATCGCGGTGTTTTGTTTCTTTATAAAAATTAAGTAAAAGATGTTATTTGACAAAATATATGAATCGATCTTGGAAGATAGATTTACTTTTTGACGATTTTTTCCTGCATCGATTACTTTTATCGATTCGAATGAAATTCAAAAATCGTTTTTTTTCGATCTGGCATCTCTAATAGGAATAATGCCTTTGATATAATGCACGGGGCGAATCGTAACAAATCGTGGCGAATTTGTAAGGTGCTATTGATTTCAGATTCTTCTGTTTTACATTACCTTTGCGTGCATTATGACCATTTGTATTCATTTCTCTTCTGTTATAAACCGGTCCTTATTCTTCTCTCATTTTAGTGTGAAACCGCCCATAGTTGTGAACACCAACTTGGAGCTGTGTTTTACTAAGAGTACGGTAATTTTATTTACATACATACGACAAAGATTGCAAATTTGTAGGCACAGAATAAATTTTTTCCACTAAAAAAATCATATTACAAAACCGGCCAAAATATGTTCTAGCTGCCCAACCGCCCAAAGCAAATTAATCCGACCAGATTTGGCCGGAAACGCCCAAGTTTGGCAACGCTGTATCCCAGCCAGCAAAGAAACGTTAATTTTGCCGACAGTGCAGTTTAGTTCAATTTTCCGTATCCGAAAACGAATAGAAAAACTCCTACAGTTATCATCAATTTTCGTATCCGGGAAACGTTCGAAAAAGATGATGTCATTTGAAAGCAATACAGTATATTTTGCTTAGCTGCCCATCCTTCTTTGCACGAAAAACTTGCGCACTTAACCGAAAAAAGCACTTAAGCGAATTTTCTTTAATACTTCAATGAGGAAGGTATCCGAATCCCTATGAAACCAAATAATGGAGGAGCACTTACCACGTAGAAATTACTGCAAGCGCAATTTTTAAGGAATGGTATCTAATTATCTATATAACTACATTAATTGATAGCCATTTTCGTTGTTCTGCGAGATGAGCAAAATAAATAAAAGCTTGTAAAATTAGGTAATTGTAGGGCCAGTGCAGGTAAACCTAATACTTTCTTTGATAGTTAATAATAGTTGCACAATTTTTAAGGCAGGTATCGCCAATGTGCAGGTATGTTGAATGCATCTATCGGAGGAGTTTCCTTATAAATGTTAAGAATAATGCCGCTAATGCGCATTTTAGGGTAGGTATCTTAAATGTGCACTTAAGCATAAAGGCAGCAAAGAAAAATATACTGTAATTGTATTTTATTTGCTCAAGCTAAACATTTGAAAGCATGCATGCGTAGTTGGCAGTGGCTGAGCGTGCAGACGAGTGTACCGCTATTTGTTAGCTTTCCAAAAGTGCCGAATTCCGTCAGGCGCTTCCTAGTTTTATTTCAGAAAAACAGCCGAAAACGTATCCGTTTCACATACTGTTGTCTGTACATACGTTTCTGCCGCACACCTTAGTGGGAAAACGGATCGTCAAAGTATCCGGAAATGGAATCACTAAACGGACAAAAATCCGCACTTCATCCACTTTTTTGTCCTTTTCGGGATCGGTTTTCGGATTTTTTTACTGGCTGGGATGTTTCTAAGTACTTCTACGCTACGCTACGTACACGTTCGTGGGTAACGGCGCGCTAAGACTATGGAGTGTTTCTATGTGCGTATTTTTAAATGCTAAGTTCAGATCGGAACAGTGATGTTTCTTGCAAATGTTCAGTGTTTTGCATTTAATGATTGATAGTGATGCTCGGGAAATGTCTATGTTGGTAAGAATTTCGGAAAACATTTCAAGGGCGAGTGATATAGCGGGATTTCTCGTAAAAAAATTAGATCATCCGCGTAAATTCCGTAGTCAATTTTGTTGTATTTTCCGCAAATCTTGCTTACTAGGTTGTTGTTGTTGCTTACTCGGTCAAACGCAATGGTGAACAGTACTGTGGATAGAGGTGAACCCTGTAGGATTCGATTGTATAAAGGGTAAAGTTGGGAGAACTGGTTGAGCACTCTGACGCAAGAATTACGTTTGGTTAAAAAGACTTTGATTATGCCAAAGATTTTAGGACCAACATTCCATTGTTGCAACTGCTCTAATACCATGTCTATTTCTACGCGATAAAAAGCGTTTTCAAAGTCGGTAGCTAGGATTGTAGCATGACCTTTGGATGAGAGAGGTCGAACCAGGCTTGCCAACTTTTGCATTCTTTAAACCGGGCACACAATGTTAGGAAAGAGGTTAGGTAAAATAACATATTAAGTAACATCAATTTCAATGTTTTGTTTAGACATTTTCTTATTTAGAACAACAACACAATATAAAATACCAGAGATACTTATATAAAAATTTTCATAAAACCATACTCCAGTGATAAATAATACTTTTAAAGAACTTAAAAGATAAATTTAAATTAAAATCACACCTTAATATATATTTATATATATGGATGTATGTACGTACAGTGCCGCGTATTCTTTAAACAGCCACAACTTGAATTCTGTGTTTAAAATCCATGCGTCATTTAAAAAATAAATCGCGTTTTTATTTTTTTTTTTTTGTACTTGACTCATTTTAACCGGGACAGAAATACAAATTTTATTACATCTACCCTCCAGAATTTATACATTAAAAGAAAAAAGTTACCTTTTTACGATTATAAGCTGATTCAACCGCGTTGCCACAAATTGAAGTGTCGATTAGTAGATAGAATTTGTAAAATAAACATATTTTAAAAGATATAAATTTTTTACAAAGAGAGATGTATAAATTTTTTCCTTTCCAAAAAACCGGGACACTTTGCGTCCCGCAATGTGTTCTACCGGGACCGGGACATAGCTCTAAATCGGGACAGTTCCGCCGAAAACGGGACGGCGGGCAACCGTGAGTAGGACGTCCATAGCGCTGTGACCTTTCTTGAATCCGGTTTGCTTCGGTGATTGTAAATTCTTCTGTGAACCAAGAGAGTCTGGTGGCTATTATTTTCTCAAAGATTTTTGCTAAACAGGGGACGAGTGATATTAGGCGGTAACTATTTATATTATTAACCGTTTATTTGGTTTGGATATGGGTACGACCACTGCGTTGCGCCAAGTGTAGGGGTAGACGCCTTTTTCAAACATTACTTTGCAGAGTTCTATTAATTTTATTTTTCCATTTAATGGAAGGGTTTTGATCATAGGGTATGAAGCACTATCAAATCCTGGCGTTTTACCCTTGGAATGCGAGATAGTAGATTCCAGTTCGATGAAAGAAATGTCTAATTCCAGGCTTTTCGCAGAACTACAGGGAAGACTTGGGCTATAATTTAAAGCTAAAATTTTCGATTTTTTTAATATACATATACTCATTGGAAAAGTTACAGTCTTTAGAATAGTTGGACCATGTATCAACAAAAGCTGCTGCATCAACGGGCTTGGAGATTGCATAATTATTACACCTAAAAGCTTGGAGAGATGGAGGTGGAATGCTTGTCAATGACTTGATGTTGGACCACAATGGTGTAGTTTTAGAAGAAAACTCTTGAAAATAATTTTTATTGGAATTCCGTCCTTGCTTTCTGAATACAGCATTCACTTTTTTATATTCGATAAGATTGGAAATAGCTGGGGAGGATTGGAACATTCGCAAACACTTTTGTTTTTCGTCTCTTAGTTTTTGGATATGGCGATTAGACCAAGGCACTTTATGTTTAATGAGGGAAGATTTAGTTTGCGGGATAGATTTGTTAGCGGCTGATCTGATGACCTTAGTTATTTTTGAGACTTCATGGTTAGCATTTATAAAAGTCCATGTATCGAAATTTTTGGTTCACTACTCGTGCAAAAATTTCCAATTTGCTATGTTAGTTTAGAACTTTGCTGTCGGGCGGAGTTTGGGGAACTGGAAATTTGTGCGTATTTCCATGAGAATCTGGAAACGGTCACTTCCAAATAAATCTTCATTTACTTTCCAATTGCATCCAGTAGATAATCAGCCTCATTGCGTAAGTCGTAAATTAGGCTAAATTGTACTACTAGAACAAGTAGGCATTGTCTACTGTCGTGCTAAAATAAGTAAATGACGAAAATCGTCAAAAATATACAGTACTGACAAGTTTTTCCGTTTTACTACACTACTCGAGTAGAAATTTTAGGCAATGACGTGAAATTTTCGATACGATTCGACTCTCGAAAAAGACTTGCTTTCGACACGACTCTCGCAATGAGGGTGAATATAGCTGAACATAGTGAAATATCTATGTGTGCGAATATATTTCTTGTCGAAAGGTGAATTGAGGAAACATGGTTAAGAGCCATAATGTCTTCAGAGAGCACAAGATCTTCAATAACACTATTAGCTGTTTTTGAACCCCAAAGCGGACTCCTGGCATTGAAGTCTCCCACTATTAGGGATGGAGTGGTAGGAGTGTGGATTAAAGCCAAAAGGTCTTAAAAGAATAATTGAACTTGTGGCAAATTTATTATTGTACTAAAAGAAAATTATAATTAAATTTGATGCGCTAATGACAAAATGTTGGACTTTGCTTAAGTGAGAAAATGCGGAAAGTGCCGTTTAAGTAGTATACATACCCCTTGGCTTGCTGTGTTAGATAAATTATGAAGGTAGGACTTACCTATGGTATTTTGGAACAATTGGTTTCCTGTATGCAGATTATGTCAGGGTTGGAGCTTTTACTACTACTTAAAGAAATATGGCTAGAGCTAAAAATATACATATACAAAAAATTAACAAAGATTATGTTTGTGTAAGTGATTTGGTGATTTGTTCTTCTAATTGCTCGCATTGAGTTGAATTTAATACACTGAAGTAGGAGGATAAGTATTGGAGTGAAGCTGGTAGTGGCGTTAAAAATACATACATAGGTGTCCATTCCCTGTAGTTAAATGTACTAGTTCGAAACTACCTCACAACAAGTATGAACCGCATGGGGATGTCCTACGAGATGGCAATTTCCATTTACAATTGCTGGATTTGAATAATGTATTATGGAATTTTGATTAAAAATACAAAATCAGCCTGATTATGAGTTTCATTTTCCTCGAATTGGTTCACTAATCACTTTTCGTTTCCGTGTATTCACTACGGGCGGATGAAAAAAATTCGGGCGAATTTGTTTTCGGGCGAAACTCACGATAGATAAGGTTGAATGGGAATATTCTTTTGCGAATATGGTTCGATTGCTTCGAAGACAGTTTGAATTCTTCGACATTATACTTTCAGTGTTCAGTTTTGAGTGTACTCATCCCGAATTCATGCAGGAGGACCTCAGGAGGAACCAGCTCATTAACAAATTAAACAAAAGCGAAATCCCGATGTGCATCGTTAAGAGAGCAGAAATACCGTGAATGTCCAATCACTTCGACATGCCGCACCATTGAGTACATATATCGAACTTCTGTGTGTTACGATTGGTCCAGTAAATGACATCGCTAACTTCACAGTGCTTCCATTCGGAGACAACGGGATTGAGATCTGCGGTGGTTAAAGTCAGGTTACTACAGTTAAATCAACCATCATAACCCCTGAGCTCATTACTTTATGGCGATTTACCATAATAAGACCAATTCTTGATGAATGCCCACAAATGCATTAATGAGGAAGTTAAAAGACGTCATCTCAAATAAGTCTATGTATACTGGATTTATGTGGACCAACGATATTCACCAATTTCGAACTTTCCACCAACTATGCTATACAGATTCCCCATCTAACCAGATAATGGTTCCAGACAGTGAATGAAGAGCAAAAAGTACCAAAATGTTTCCTACATAAAATTAATTTTGGGCGAGACCAATCTCCCGGATTTCAAACGTTTTCCATAATGAGGATGACTAAATGAAATTATTGAACCTTTGTAGTCGTAAAGTGGGCGGTTCAAAAGTCTATAACAGTCTTATTTATTGTTAAGAGATTGTTGCAAGTATTAACTTGGAGTAAATTAGTGTCCTCAGTTTTTGAAATATCGGAGTTTTCGTCTTTTTGAAATTTACCGTTATTCGCGAAGAGAGTGTAACTTTAGTCTAATTTAAATAATTTTCAACAAATTGCTTTTCCGTAACAAGGTTATAAGGTGCACCAATTTTGAATGAATTCGATGAATCGGTTACCGAGTTACACATTTGTGGTCATAAGTGGGCGCTCCAACGCCCATTATCCAAAACTTTATAATAATCAAATTTTCTGCCACGTGATTTTTGCAATCATCGATTTTGAGTGAATTAGCTTCAATAATTACTGATTTATCGCAGTTTTCGTGTTTCTTCAATTACGTTTATATGGCAGATGGGCGTGGTGATTGCCCGATTTCTAACGATTTCAACAGATTTCTTAGTTGGACTTGAAGCAAGGCTCGGACCGAGTTTGGTAAAGATTGGTGAAGCGGCTACTGAGATATAGTATTTCATCATAAGTGGGCGGGGTCACGTCCATTTTCCAAAAATTTCAAAATGATATTATTTTCTTGTCGAATGTTATTGTGGCTTATTAAAATTTAATTTTAATATTGTTATTGAACTTTGCACCACGATTATTTTATTAGCAAAATGGAAAAAGCAACAAAGTTTAAGCGGTAGAAGTTATAGCAGCTATTTCGGAGAACACCACATCTCATCAGACTTCTTTTTCTAGACTTCAGCAGGGATCAAACCCGCGTCATCAATGTGCAGAGTCAGAAGCGTTAACCACTGAGCTATGAACACCGCCTAAACTCGTGTGGCTAATTCAGTTTCCTTATTCAACCTACCGCTGTCAAGTACAGCTGATTTGCCGTTATTTAAACTTGTCAGCGTGGTTGTTGTTGTCAATTCTATACATGCATTTTCTTTATTGTATAGTTTCATGCAAGCTCTTCCCAAACTATGTATGTATTTGTCAATGTTATTGTGGCTTATTAACATTTAATTTTAATATTGCTATTAAGTTTTGTACCACGATTATTTTACTAGGAAAAATGGAAAAATCAACACCCGCGCTTTTATACAAATATGAAAAATAATTTTATGATGTTAGATTTTATTTCTGTGCCCATTTCGTTATAGCTCGTTATTTTTTAAGCGAGTTAAGGTATTTAGGCCGTTTAAAACTATGAAATTATAAAATCTCGTCTGCGCGCTAGGCATACGAAAGATAAAGGCCGAACTCGGCTCTCCCTATTCCATTTAATGAAATTTATTCTGTCAGTACGGTACTTATAAAATAAATCTCCATAAAAAATTTAAAATACTTCGAGAGATTTTCTATCCTTCCAGAGATATGTATTAAGAAGTTTTTAGTATGCATGGGAGTCGACATGCCTCCTTTTTTAATAACTCACATTTTTCCATGAGCAATTCATACATTTTGCATACAAAACTCCATACCAAGTTCCAGTATTCTTCCACAAACACTTCCAGGGATATGTGGCAAGAAAAAGTAAATTTGTACTGGAAGTGCCACGCCCCTTTTTCTTATAGCCCTAATCTTCTTCCATGAATTTAGAACTGATTTTACATACCCCAGTACCAAGTCCCAGTACTCTACCTTGTACACCTTTAGAGATAAGCAGTATAAAACAGAAAATTTGTACGGGAGGAACCATGTCCCCTTTTCGAATAACGCAAATTTTTCTTCATGAGTATGGAATTAATTTTGTATACACATCTCGGTGCCAAGTTTCAGTCCTCTGCAATAAACACCTCCAGAGATATGCAGCATAGAAAAATCAATTTGCGTGGGAGTTGCCACACCATCTTTTCCAATAACTCTCATTTTTTCTATGAGTATGGTATTATTTTCACATACATACATACATATGTATTTCCATACCAAGCTTGAGTGCTTTACCCCAAACATTTGAAGAGATATGCAATATGAAACTTTCAGTCAGTATGGGAGGTGCTACGCCTCTTTTCCAAAAACGTCAATTTTTCTGCGTCAATATGAACATGATTTCACACAGTGTTGGCAAACTGTTAATCTGATTAACGATTAAAAATTAACGATTAAAATGTTAATCGCGTTTGACGATTAAAATTAATGAGTCGTAATCAACTGTACGATTAATGATAAAATTTTTTTAATCGTTAATCGCTGGCTGCGATTACGTTTAATTAATTTAAAACATTAATCGTTAATCCAATTAAAAATAAAATCTGATTAATTTGTCTAGTTTTTCCGAGTTTGAAACCAAACACCAGTTATAGTAACTATTTTGTGTTTTACGCTTATAAAAAGCACATAATATAAAAAAATTATAATTATTGTTATTAGTAATACATAAACTGGGAACTTTTACAAACCTAGTTTGTAAAACGTTTGTTGGTATATATCTTAATGAAAATGCACACCAAATTGCTTCCCTGCAAAAATCGTTGGACCATGTAGTCTATTTGTGGTATATTGGAGTACTTACAAAAGTGCACCTCTGTCATGCTGTAGCGGACCAAGTCGTGTCTCTGCGCCAGCTTATTGTTACCCGATCACTGCTCGTGTTTTAACGAAATGTGATTGAAGTTAAGCATTTGAAAGTACATTTGCATGTCTGGCTGTAGCTGAACGTGTAAAGATGCTAGCTGTTAGTTCTTAGCTCCCAGCATGTTCGGGTTCGAATGTCGTCAGAGGCAACATTTAATTTTAAATTTTTGTCTTTGGTTTTTATTAATTTCA